>NC_133666.1:230455348-230755349 GCF_037893015.1 Macrotis lagotis | reverse complement strand
CGACTTAGGAAAGATAATTTAAAAATTATTGGAATACCTGAAAATCATGATCAGGAAAAGAGCCTTGACATCATTTTCAAAGAATTACTACAGGAAAATTGCCCTGATATTCTAGAAGCAGAGGGCAAAATAGAAATGGAGAGAATCCACCAATCCCCCTGAGAACGACATCCCATAAAACCAACCCCTAGGAATATTATAACCAAGTTCCAGAACTCCCAAGTCAAAGAGAAAATATTATAAGCAGCCAGAAGGACACAATTCAAATATCATGGAGCTGCAGTCAGGATCACACAGGACTTAGCAGCAGCTACACTGGAAGCTCGTAGGGCTTGGAATACAATATACCGGAAGGCAAAAGAGCTTAGAATGCAGCCAAGAATGAACTACCCAACAAGGCTGAATGTCCTCTTCCAGGGAAAAAGATGGACCAGGGGAATTTCAAAGGTTCCTTTTGGAATGGCCAGAGCTGAACAGAAGGTTTGATCTTCAGATACCGGACTCAGGTGAAGCATGGAGATTGGAGGAGAGGGGGGAAATATGAGGGACTTAATGAGGCTGAACTGCATGTATTCCTGCATAGAAAAATAACACTGACAATACTCATATGAACTTTCTCAGTTAATAGAGCAGGTAGAGAGAGCTTTTATAGTTGAAGCACAGGAGAAAGCTGAATTTGAAGATAAAATATGGTGTAAAAATTGATTCAATAGAAAAAAAAGGGAAATGGAATGGGAGAAAGAAAAAGGAGGGGGGGGAATAGTCCAAGATATTTCACGTAAGATTTTTTTATTACAATGAGCTATTGCAAAGATATGGAAGTGGGGAGGCAAGGGGGAATGAGGGAACCTTTGCTCTCATCAGAGATGGCTAGGAGAGGAAACAGCAAATATACTCAATGGGGTATAGACATCTGGAGTAAGAAGGAGCGGGGATCAGGGGGAAGGGGTAGGGATGTGAATAGAGGAGAGGATGGACCATGGAGGGAGAGTGGCCAGATATAACACATTTTCTTTCTTACTTCTTGCAAGGAGCTGGGATTGGAAGGCCTGCCCAGGACCACAGGACCAGGTGGATTCTGGGCCTAAGGGGTGGTATTGGGGCTCAGGGCCTCTTGGCCCCAGGACCAGGAATCTCTCTGCTGCGCTACTCAGCGACCCTACAGCAGAGTCAGAGTGAAAGGAGAGAGAAAATAGAGTACATGGTAGTGGAGAAATAAGAAAGGAGGGAGTTGTGATCAGCAATGGCAACGTTGGAAAAATATGGAAGTAACTTTTGTGATGGACTTATCATAAAGAATGAGATCCACCCATGACAGAGTTGTTGGTGTTGGAACAAAGACTCAAGCACATTTTTTGTTATTATTATTTGGGGGAGGGTGCAGGGCAAGTTGGGCTGGATGGCCTGCCTGGGGCCACATAGCAGGGTGATCTTTGGGTGTCTTGGGCCACTGCTCTGTCTGCCACCCAGCCACCCCTACTATTATTACTATTTTATTTTATTTTGGGTCTTTTTTTTCTTTCTTTTTTTTTTGGTTTTTGCAGGGCAGTGGGGATTTGGTGGCTTGCATGTCACACGGCTGGGTGATTGTTGGGTTTACAAGGCTGGATATGGACTCCGGTGCTCGTGGCTCCAGGGCTGGTGCCTCGTCCATTGTGCCACTTGACCATACCTACAATTATTACTATTATTTTTTTTATTTTAATTTTTTTCTCTCCCCTTTAATTTTTTCACCCAAGCAAGTCTATCTACATTCATGGGGGAGGAGGGGTATTTTGTTTACTTGTAAACAAGAATATTTTATTAATGTAAAAAAATATTTGTACAAAATTAGAATAAAAAATAAATTAAAAAAAAAAGACTGCATGGCCTTCATGACATGGATATTGGGCACATTCTTTTCTGCCAGTTCAAGGTGCTTTGGCATGTGAACATCTTTCTTGGCTACCATTGCTCCCTCCTTCAAATGAAGTTCATAGATGGCAATTCGGTTCTTCTTGGGCATCAACATCTCTGCAGCAGACACAGGTGCTGCTCTACATGGAGCCCAGGATAGAAAGCATAAGAGGAGAAAGAAGGAGAGACCATGCAAAAAGAAAGCCAATTTGGGAACTGCAAAAGGAACTGAATATTGGAATTTATTGTGTAAACAGTAAAGAGGGAAGTGTAGAGGTCTCTCAACCGAGTTTGGGGTCAAGAGGCCAATTTTGGCTAAAATAACCAGAGCTCTGATGACCCTTGAGCTGAAAGCTTCAACAGAACTCTGATTTGATAACAGAACCACATCATTCTTGGCCTCACTATTTGTTTCTGCATGCCATGACCTGGTTCATATCCTTCTGGGTTAATTGCTGCCCATAACAAAGTTACATGATTGTTTTTATCCTGTATGCTAACTTCGTGGTTTTCTTCTATAAGAACTGTTTAATTTTTTCAATAATGTCTCTGCCAGTTGTCCTGCTGATATCAATTCCTCACCTGTGTGTTAATGTATTTTTCTTTTCTCTCCTGAGCTGAATCTATTCCCTGGTGGACAGGGGATCACTACATTTGGCACACAATGTGGGACAAGCATGGGACTTGAAGTTCTCCACAGACTGAGAAGGTCTTTCAGGAGAAAAAAAAAACCAAACCCTTGGCTAAGCTGTAAGGAGTCCCATGAATCAGGTGAGGGGAAGGTTTTGGTTGGAGCTGCAAGCAGTGCAGCTCTTTACTATCTCCAAAGAACTAAAAAAAAACAGGTCAGGACATAAAAATCTTAAAGAAACTGGCTAAAGAGTTTAGAAATTATTTAAAAAAATAAGTCTTTACAGGTTGTTTATGATGTTCTCCATGGCTCTCAAGGAAAGGAGAATTGATCTTATAGGATACTTTGAATCAGACAGACAAATAAATAATAATATGATAAAATACTTTTGAAATTTTTCTATTCCCTGCTTCTTCACTGTAATTCTGCCAGAATGCCCCCCCACTTCTCCCGCTCTGCAGCTTCTCCATTTTTGCAATCTGATTCTTATCTTTTGACTTCTGAGTTACTAGCCAGAGAAAGAGAGAGAGAGAGAGAGAGAGAGAGAGAGAGAGAGAGAGATAGAAAGAGGAAGAATTGAAAGAATAACTTCATGATTTAGATAAACAAATGTTAAAAAGGAAAAATTTATATAGAGTTAAAAGAATCAGGAAAGACAGTGTATATTATCAAATATGTTATAAATATTAAGAAATCATAAAAAGAAATACTATTTTTAACTGGATAAAGTTTGGGGAAAATAAATATTCCAAAAAGACAAAAGAGTCAAGTTAATTCTAAAGTATATAATTTGGGTACTGGCAAGGCCAAAAATATATAAATAAAAGAAATAAGGGGAAACTAAATAGTTAATCTTTTACCAAGATGATATGATCACCTTATACCTTCAGGAGTTTATTAATATAGATTCTTATAATGTTAGTTATTACAGAAAATTATGGGTCAAATGAGGATTTAAGAACAGAAGATTCCACCCTACCTCAGAAAAGACTTATGACTTGTCCCCTTAGAAAGAAGTTAATTGGTTTACTCTAAAATAAGAAGGGGGAGTGGGAATATTCCAATTAAGCTGAGATATTTTTAAGTGACTATTTTGCCCTCTCAAAGGTTATACTAGTTAAAATCCAGAAGTATCAAAAATATTAATACCTTTTATGAAAAAAATATGTATTGTGATATATGTTTTGTATATTTTCTCTACTGTGAGAACTAGGTGGGGTTTTCCCTGGATTTTGGGGGCCTCTCTGGTTCAGTGTGCTCTGATGCTGTTTATGTGTTTTCTATGTGTTTGTTTTAAAATCCAGGCACAGGAAAGCTCTTAGTTCTCTGCACGGTCAGATTTGCTGTCCTATCTTGTTCTTCTGAATGGCCAGACATCTTTTCTATCTCGCTTTTTAAAATTGGATCTTTTTTTTTTCCCAAAACCTCACAATCCACACCACAAGAGATTTTCCTGAGAATTGTGTTGTTTTTTTGGGGAAAAAAAGTGGTTATATTAATTTGTCTTATCGTCTATTGTTTGTTTTCTCGTCGGTTTGTCTAACAGAGTTTTACTTACTGAATTGGAAAATTATACTTATAAGAGACCCAGTAAAAATTAAAATTATCCCTTAAATTATTTTGATTGGTTGAATTTACTTGAAGAGTTTATGGAAAAGGATAATAGAACATTATAGTAAGAGAATAAGTAAGTAGTTCAGTCTCAGTAATGGATTCTGAAAAGATTTGGATAGAGAAAATAAGGTTGCAAGAAAATATGAAAAGGCAAATAAAGACTGCTGGGGTTTTTAAACCATTGGTTAAGTATAGGAGTTGGTTTAAGCATGTAGAAAGAAAGAGCAGGTTTGACTTGGTATATATAAAGATGGATTTGGGGAACTGTGAAAATTAATCTACAAATCAATGCAGTAAGAGAAGAAAGTATAGAAGGATATAAGCTTAAATGAGATTGGTAATCTGAAAATTACATTAAACCACCACTTTTACAATATTTTGCCATAAATTGATTGGAAAAGTAGTAATCCCCATAAAGTGAAAAGTTTTGATTTGAAAGCAATTGCTATGTAAATTCTGTTTCTTCAGATTGGTTAAATCTACAATGTGTAATCCAATGAACAAAGTTATCTGAAAATACATATAACTGACTTAAGGAATTTGTAGTAGTAGTAGTAGTAGTAGTAGTAGTAGTAGTAGTAGTAGTAATGTTTTTGTTATAATGTTTTTTGGCACCTCCAGAGTCATAGGAGGAAAAAAGAACTAATGGGGAAGTTAAACTCCTGAGTTATGTATTTTTAATCAGGCTTTATAATTGATAAAAGAATTGGCAAACTTTCATATTTTGAAAAAGAAAATGACTTAAGGTAATTTTGAGTATGAGTGTTGGAATTTATAAGATCAGTAAGAGAACTATAAAGAAAATCTTGTAATCTTAACAATTTTTAGAAACGTCTGGTCTTAAGAATTTTTATTGCAAAGTTTTAGGGAGTAAAGGGAATATATTTTAAATTGAAAATGTGATTATGTATTATTGGTAAACTGTATAAGAACAGATTCAAACAACTTTTTGAAATTTTACAATAGTGTTACAAGAGCAAATTATGAATGAATTGAAGTGTCATGCATCACATTTGTAAAGATTTGTTGTAAGAAAATTAGAGAAATCCTTACCAGCAGATTATATCATTCAAGGTCTTTTTGCCCCAAAGAGTTTGTGAAAAGTTTTTCGACTCCTGTTTATGAAATTATATCTAATAAAGTTTATATAGGCAGCTTGTAACACTGGCTTTGGCAAAAAATTATATTGGGTTTTTTGAAATTAATCAAATATTTCCAATAATATTGAATATATTTATGAGGGACTTTGAAAAATGATTGGGAAATTGGTAATTATGTAACTTATAATTAGGTAACTTGCTGATGAGCAAGATGTTAAAAAAGTTATGTGATCTAGTTTTGTCTATATGAGTTATTTTACTGTAATAATATCTAAGTCTAAAATTAATAATTCATTGGTTTGTAGAGATCATAAAAGAAAATGTAATAAGTTATGACCCTCTAGATTTCCTGAAAATTTTAAACTGTATGATGGACCTTATTCTAAACCTGTAGGTCCAAGCATATGTGCAATAATAGAAAAGAAATTATATACTCCATTTACATCAACATAAAAGAATGAATTATATGCCATATTATTGGAATTAAGAGAGCAGCCACAACTCTTTAATATTTTTACAGATAGTAAGTATATTTTTCATGTCATCAAATGCATAATAGCAGACTTTATTAATCATAACACTGATGTAGTATTGTTCAAAATATGAATTACTAAAATTATTGGAATTATTAAAAATTTATATAATTGCTTTATTATTAAACATACAAAATCTCATCCTGGATTTCCAGGATTTATATATATATGAAGGTGATCATAGGACCTATCAATTAACCCTTCCACTCCTTATAAACTTAGTAGAAGAATAAACTGAACTGTTTTACAAAAAATTTCATCAGAATGTCTCTTTACTAAGGAAAGAATTTAAAATCACCAGAGAATCAGCTAGGAATATAGTAAAATCATGTACACAAATGGGGTATTTACCTACCCATCCAAATTATTTTAAGAATCCTAGAGGTTGGGGCGGCTAGGTGGTGTAGTGGATAAAGCACCGGCCCTGGAGTCAGGAGTACCTGGGTTCAAATCCGGTCTCAGACACTTAATAATTACCTAGCCATGTGGCCTTGGGCAAGCCACTTAACCCCATTTGCCTTCCAAAAAAAAAGAATCTTAGAGGTCAGATTCCTAATGAGTTATGGCTGATAGATATGACTCATTATAGACCTTTTGGAATGATGAAATCTATTCATGTTACTGTAGACACATTTAGTTCATATACAATGACAACAGCACAAAGTTCAGAGGCTATTTTAGGTGTGATTGACCACTTATTCTATTGCTTTGCAGAAATGTCCCCATTTATATAAACAGATAATGGCCCTGGATATACTTCTATGGCATTTAAACAATTCTGTCTATAATAACAATATAAAAAGTATTGCAGGTATTCCTTATATTCCACAGATCAAGCCTATAGTTGTGAAAAAAATAGGTCATTAGAAATGTTCCCACATAAACAGAAAAGAGGGAATGTGGGTAAGTAGATACCAGACTACACCTAAATAGAACTTTGTATTCATTAATTATTTGACTTTGGATGATAAGAATAAAACCTTGGCTGAAAAATAATTTTGTTACAAAATTACCATATATAACACAATAAACATTCCTAAAAGGACTCATAAAGTAATGTGGAAGGATACAAAAGATGGACATTGGAAAAGACTTGACAAATTACTAACCTGGGGGGAAGGGTTTGTTTTTGTTTTATCCACAGATGATGAACCTGTCTGGATGACAGAAAGAAACATCAGACCATGCAGACCAGATGAATCAAGTAATACAGAAAATGAACAACTTACATTTAAGAATTGAAAAAGGAAGCATAAGATGAGAAAGAAGGACAGACCATGCAAAAGGAAAGCCAATTTGGGAACTGAAAAAGGAACTGAATATTGAATTTATGTGCAAAACCCTCCATGGGTAACAACTATACAATGGAGAGAAAAATATAACTGAAGTTGTTTTGATAGGGGAAGCTGAAAATTTATTTGGGATACTGCAAAGTTACTATTGGTAATATCAAAGAAGAGATGATGAGAAGTTAGGTATAATTTTTCTGACTTAAATAGTATCACACCCATTATGAAGGAATTTATAATCATTACTGAGAAAAAGAGGGAAATTACAATTACATTATTTTAGCAACAAGTTGTATGATTGATTGTATTCTCCATCTGTAATTGGTACATGATTACATGGTCTTATCTCTGTTTTCAGCTTTACTGCAAATATGATATTGATTATTTGTTGCTTCTCTCTCATTTTAAAAACTATCTTTTGGTACTGAAGATTTGTATAAATTGGCTAAAAACATCCAAATAGACTCCCAATGAGATTTGATTCCTTAAAAAACAGCTGATAAGATAATTAAATGATTTCATCATCCCACCCTCTTAGGGCATTGGGCCCAGAGTGTTATACAATTATGTCATATTAAATTTCTTTATGCTTCTCTTTTGCTGTTTACCAAATTTCTTCAAAGTCTTTCTTTTTTCTATAACCAGATCCACTATACATGCTATTAATAAAGTTCAGGATCATGTTACCCAGGTTGAGCATCAGGTTGGGCAATTGTAAGTTTATTGTTTAAACAGAAAAGAGGGAAGTGTAGAGGTCTCTCAACCGAGTTTGGGGTCAAGAGGCCAATTTTGGCTAAAATAACCAGAGCTCTGATGACCCTTGAGCTGAAAGCTTCCACAGAACTCTGATTTGATAACACAACCACATCATTCTTGGCCTCACTATTTGTTTCTGCATGCCATGACCTGGTTCATATCCTTCTGGGTTAATTGCTTCCCATAACAAAGTTACATGATTGTTTTTATCCTGTATGCTAACTTTGTGGTTTTCTTCTATAAGAACTATTTAATGTTTTCAAAAAATGGCTCTGTCTTTTGTCCTGCTGATACTCCCCAACTGTGTGCTAATTTTCTCTCCTGAACTGAATCCATCCCCTGGTGGACAGGGGATCGCTACATGTGTGTGTATATATATATATATATATATATATATATATATATACATATATATATATATATATATATATATATTATATCCTGTAGATTTGCTAAAGCTACTAATTGTTTCAAATAATTTTTAGATGATTTTCTAGAGTTCTCTAACTATATCATCATACCATCTGGAAAGAGTGAGAGCTTTGTATCTTCATTACCTATTCTAATTCTGTCAATTTCTTTTTTTTCTCTTATTGCTAAAGCTAACATTTCTAATACAATATTGAAAAGTAGGAGGTAGAATTCTGGGGTGGAGCCAAGATGGTGGCATGAAGCTAACATACTCCTGGAACTATTCCATACCAAAGATAAATGAAATCTCTATTCTGACATTCACACTGCACATCCAACCACGAAAAAGAGAAGATTCAAAGAGGTTTTCAACTGTAGATATCTTGGAGAATCTTCAATGAAGGTCTGTCTCTTTGGGGGGGAAGGGGAAGTAACGTTCAGGAGGCAGAGTGTGGAAAAGCAGCAGGAGGCTTTCAGCCACAGTGCAATGCAGGTCCTGTCAGCTTAACCACAGTAGAGGTCCCAGCAGCTAGATACCAATACCATTCAAAGTCTGAACCCTGAAAACACTGTGTAAAAGACAGGACTGGGTTGGGAACAAACCACTGCTAAGTCAGAATCTGAACTTAAAGGAGGGAAAAATACCTCTGCAAAGGCAAGGCCTGGACTACATAGGCAACATCTTGGCCAGTGATAAGCTAGGGATCAGACTCCAGCACCAGCAAAAAAAAAAAAAACAAAAAACCCAAAACTACTCAGATTTATACATGTATACTCCCTATTCACCCAGAGCAGACGTAAAACACCAAAGATGAGCCAAAAAACTTGAGTACTCACTATACAAAACTACTTTAGAGACAAAGATATCAATTCCATGTCTGCAAAAGAAAGTAGTAAAAAATCACTCACAGAGGATATATCAAAACAGCCTATAAATTAGACTCAAATTCAAAGACTCATCTGACAGATTAAAAATAATTTAAAAAACAAAGAAGAGAGGAAGCAGAAAAATGGGGAAAAAATGAAAGTCAAAAAGTAAAATTAGGAATTTTCTTTTTGATTTGGGAGTTTGGGAATTTGGCTATAATATTCCTGAAAGTTTTTATTTTGGAATCTCTTTCAGGAGGTGACTGGTGATTTCCCTCAATTTCTATTTTACCCTCTACTTCTAGGCTCTCAGCAATTGTGTTGTATTATTTATTGAAAAATGAAGTCTAGGTTCATTTCCTGGGCATGACTTTCAGGTAATACAATAATTTTTAAATTATTTCTTCTGGATCTGTTTTCGAGGTTAGTTGTTTTTCCAGTAAGGTATTTCACATTTCCTTCTAATTTTTGGATTTTTTTGAAGAGTTTTATTTCTTTCTGATTTTTTACAAAGTCATCAACTTCCTTTAGTTCCATTCTACATTTGAAGGAATTATTTTCTTCAGAAGGCTTTTTTAGCTCCTTTTCCAGCTGACCAATTCTGCTTTTTTAAGGCATTCTTCCTCTTGTTTGCCTTTTATTTTGCTTTTTCCATTTGGCCTAAACTGGTTTTTAACATATTATTTTCTTCAGTATTTTTTTTGTATTTCTTTCAACAAGTTGCTGATTTGGTTTTCATTCTTTCTCTTCCCAATTTTTCCTCCACCTCTCTTAATTGAATTTTCAAAGGCTTTTTTTGAGCTCATCAATAGTCTGAGCCCATTTTCTATTTCTCTTGGAGGTTTTGGGTATGAAAGCTTTAATTTAGTCATCATCTGAATATGTGTTTTGATCTTCCATGGGACTAAAGTAATTTGCTATAGTCATATTCTTCTTTTGTTCTTTTCTCATTTCCTCAGCCCAACACTAATTTACAGCACTTCCCAAGACTTTGTATTTTTGGAGGGAGGGGACACTCCAATGGAACCTTTACTCCTCCAAAATCTTATGCCCTCTTGCCTGTGCTTTGATATGTAGATGGCCATAGCACTTCCCTTTGCCTTGGAGCTATAAGGATGGTTCCTGCTTGGCTATCTTAATATGGAAGGCCAAACTGCAACCTGGATCTAGTGTGGGCAAACAGCAGAGTCCTGCCCCCAGGGAGAATATAGAAATTTCTGCTATTTCCCCTGACCTCCTTACCATCTGTGGGCTGTGCTCTGGAGGTTCAGGCTGGTTTCTCCTGATTCTCACTACAGGTTCTGCAGCTGGTTCTCCTCACTCCACACTCATTCTGGTGTAGCAGAATTCTCTCACAGTCCCTTCAAACTGTTCCTGGTCCTGGGAAATACACATTTTCCACTGAACTTCTAAGCTATATTGGACTAGGAATATATATCACTCATTCTTTCTGTGGGTTCTTTTCCTGTAAATTTTGGCTAGAGTCCTAACTTATTGGCTTTTGGATTTTTTAGGGGAAGAATTCCCAGGAAATGCTGCCTTCAGGATGCCATCTTGGCTCTGCCAATTATTTGTTTCTTTTTCTAGATTTTCTTTGCATGTCCTCTTCATTGATGTACTCTTTTTCTATTTTATTCATATAGACATTAAGAATTATAAAATTTTCCCTAATAAGTATTTTGACTTCATTCCAGAAGGTTTAGTATAATTTCACCTGATTGTTATTGTCTTAAATGAAATTGGTGAGTATCTATGATTTGTTGTTTATTTTACTCATTCTTTAAAATTATTTAGTTTCCAACTAATTTTTAATTTATCTTTCATTGGCCTTTTGTTACATGTAATTTTTATTTAATATGAAAAGATTACATTGATCATTTCTGCCTTTCTGAATTTTATTGTGTTGTTTTTTCTTTTTTTCTTTTTGCCTTAGTACATGATCAGTTTTTTTTTATAGGTGCCATGTACTACAGGAAAAAATGATCTTCCTTTCTATCCCTATTCAATTTTCCCCAGAGGTCTATCATATTTAATTTCCTAAACTTCTATTTACTTTCATAACTCCTTTCTTCTTTAACTTCTGTTTAGATTCATCTAATTCTGAGTGAGGGGAGCTTGAGACCTCCTTTCTATATCTTCTTGTGACTTGTTGAACTGCTCCTCTTAGAATTTGCTTATGGCAACTTTAAGATGATGCAGTTTCCATCCTTATTACTTTTAATCAGATGTGTTTTTGCTTTTGCTTTATCTGAGATTGGGATTGCTACCCTTCTTTATTAACTTGCGGTGAAACACAATATATCCTGTACTAGTCTTTGTTCTTTACCTTGTGTGAATCTAGCTGCTTTATATAAGTTTCTTGTAAATACCATTTGTAAATTTCTGCTTTATAATCCATTCTGTTTTCTGCTACCTTTTATGTATTTGCATTTACAATTATGATTAGTAACTCCATATTTCCCTATGTGCTGTCTTCTCACATTTGGACTTTCCTTTTTGCTTTCCTCTTATCCCTCCTATGAAGATTTATCTTCTGATTGCTGCCTCTCAATCATTCCTTCTGTCAGTCCTTTTCCCTTTCTCCCTTTTCCCTTTTACTTTCTTTTATAACTTTTGCTTTATTTTTGCCATTATTTTCACTTTCACCCTCCCTTTTTTCACTCCTTTATTCAACTTTCTTTCTCCTTCTGTACCCTACTTCACTGAAGCATACAACAATTTTTTTAAATTCAATTGGCAAGGTAAGTTATTCCCTTTTAGGCAATCTTTTGAAAGTAAGGTTACTCAGTGCTCTCACTCTCTCTTCTTTCCTTCAAATTTTATAACTCTTTGAGCATTTTATTTATCTTCCTGTGGTATTATTTGTCCTCTAATGCCTTGCCTTCTCCTAGTATAATCTTTCTTTATATTGCTTAATTATTTATTACTGTCTTATACTCACAACCTCTGACAAGAAAATCTTATTTCTTTTATTTGTCCTAATAGAAGTAGAATTCTTGTTACTTGCTTGTTTGATTGATTGATTGGTTTATAAGCATCAGTACCTCATAGTCATTTCATTCCCACAGCTTCTGTTCAAAAATACTCCCTTCAATTGTCCCATCATTAAATTTCTTATGATTTCCTATTCCTACTTAACATCTATACATATGTGAAATAATATCTCCTTTTGTCCAACCCCTAAGGCATACACTGCTTTCTTTCTGTCTTCTCTTAATTCAAGGCTGATTTCATATACTCTAATATAATGCCTTAAATATAGATTGCATTTTTAAAAAAAAACATATTGTATAAAATGATATATTTTTTTGTAAGGCAATGGGTTTAAGTGGCTTGTCCAAGGCCACACAGCTAGGTAATTATTAAAGTGTTTAAGGTCAGACTTGAACTCAGGTACTCCTGACTCCAAGGCCGGTGCTCTATCCTGCACCACCTAGCTGCTCCAATATAGATTTTTGAATGTTTTTTCCTCTTCAATAGAAAATCTTTTCTCTTCTTTTCTTCTCTAGTACATTAAAGTAAAATAGGAAAAACACATTCTTTGTAATAAATAGACATAGTTAAGTAAAATGCACCATCTAATTGGCAGTGTTCAGTCTGTCAGCTGCCATTACTCTGGTTTTGGATTAAATGAATGAAATTAAAGCAGAAATTCATACATGGATGAATTGCTGTGGTAAAAGACAGAATGAATTGTGTTATAAGCCTTCTTTATGAAATTCTATTCTATTCACTAAATGATTTCTTTCTTCCTTAATCTTCTAGGTCATTCTATTAAATAACCACCATTACTAGCTTCACAGTACTACCACCACTATCATGACTATCATTCATAATTTGCTTAATATTTTAAAATTTGGTAAGTCTGCTATGTATTATCTAATTCTTTCCTCAGAACAACTTTGTGAATTGTTTATTATAATTTCCATTTCATTGATTATGAAGAAACTAAGATTGCTGAAGTTGAAGAAATTTGCCTAGCATAGGCAATTAATAAATGAGACAAGCTTTGGACTCAGATTTTCTTGACTTCAAGTCAAATTCTGGTGCAATAGCATGTATGCAATTGGGTTTAATGGAAAATATTTGATGGGGTACTATCTGCTTTAAGTTACTTGTTTAGTATTTATAGAATTTGTCATTCATAAGAAATTTCTGTTGTATTTTAATGTTGAATTGAGTACTGTGGTATAGTAGAATAATTTTGTATTTGGAGTCAGAAGACTAAGATTCAAAAATGTGACTCTGTTATTTTCTATCTAAGAGACTTTGGCAAAGTTATTTCATACATAAAATGTGGGTTTGACTATCTCTTACCTCTAATAGCACTTTAACCTCAAACTAGTATAAATAAGATTCTATAACGTACCTACAATTTGGATTTGTCTCAATGAATAAAAGGAGGTTGTAATTTAACTGGCAGGGTATAAGACTAGTAATTGTGAAACAAATAATAAGTCATATACCATAGCAGAGAAGAAAAAGCCATGTGATATAATAAAGAGGAGATACACTGGCAGTTTGAATGGGAGTAAAGACTTCATAGAGGTCATGGTCTTGATATCAATCTTAAAGATTCAACAGAATTTGGGGGATGGAACCAGATAAAATTATCTATTAAAGCTTTGTATTGTGAATGATTATGATGTATAAAGAGGTCATAAAAAGAGGAAACTAGTTTGAATGAATCATAAGCTGTTTCTTGGAATTTTAAGAGATAAAGTAATTTTAAAAAGGTTATAGGTGGATTATGGAAAGCTGTGAAAGTCAGCCTGAAGTATATTCATTTTTATTCAAAAAGCTCTAGACAGTACAGTACTGCTGCATTCTTCATATGTGATTCCTCTCAGTCTTATCCCAATTGCTATGGCCACAGATGCATATTCCTCTTAGAAATAGGAAGTAAAGTAAGTAGAGGTAAAGTAATAGAGTAAAGTAATAGAGAATTATATATTTACTGATTCTCATAGTTAGGAGAAAATCCAAAGGTCATATCACTCAAGCAATAATTACCACTACAATATTCCCCAACAAATAATCATCTAGCTTCCACTAGAACAGCCTCTTTTCAAATCAATGAATTCATATTGCTACAGTTTTCATTGTTAAGAAATGCTTCCTGAATATGAAACCAATATATGTCTCCCTCTAGCTTCCACAAATATCTTCTGATATTGTCTTCTGATGCCTTAAAAGAGAAAGCTAATTCTGCTTTCAAATTAAAGGCATTTCCCTTCTATTTAGGGTTCCCAAAGTCCTCTCCTCTAAATTCCTTGATCATTTCTTTAAAAGTCAGTTTTGAGTTCTTCTTTCATTTTAGTCAGCCTTCTCTGAAGGTATTTCAGTTTATCATGGTCTTTCTAAACTGTAGTACTCAGAATTGAAGTACTTCAGATTTGATAGAACAATGTTAGAATATGGTGATCGTTTTATTTACTTCATCCTGAAGTTCCTGATATGCTCCTATGCCCAAGATTTTGGGAGGCAGAGTTAACATATTAACATATTAACTTTGCTATCCATTAAAGCATCCAAATTTATTTTTTCATGCATATATTACCTAGTTATATAAGTCTATTTTGTTTTTAAACAATTCATCATTTTAATAATAATAGCCAAAATTTTTACAGCACTTGGAACTTGTCAGACACTATACT
This sequence comes from Macrotis lagotis, assembly GCF_037893015.1. NCBI lineage: Eukaryota > Metazoa > Chordata > Mammalia > Peramelemorphia > Peramelidae > Macrotis > Macrotis lagotis. Next base: position 230,740,595 of record NC_133666.1, on the reverse strand, counting down.
AAGCACTTTAAAAGTATTATGAAAATATTGGACTTTATATCAATATCTGTTTAATTTTATTTTATTAGATTCAGTCCATTGTTGTGTTGAGATTATTTTGTATCCTTATTCTTTTATCTAGCATTTGCTATCCCTCCAAATGTTGCTCGATCTATAAATTTGACAAATATATTATTTATGCAAGTCAATGAATTTAAACTATAGACTCTCTTAGACACCTCCATCAATGCTGACAACAATCTATATTCATAACATTTGGTTTTAAGTATTCTATATGTTCTGATTCCTCCTAACCACAGGTATTTTTTATAATGATATTGTGAATAATATCTTAAAAGGCTTTTTTAAAATCTGTGTGTATGATGTGTATAGCATTACTCTGATCAAATATAAAATATACTCTTTACAAGAGACAATGAGATTAATCTGGGAGAGGTTGTTCTTAATCAACAAAGATACAGTGATTGTCACATTTTTTAGGTTAACTCAATTAAGCAGTAGACTTAGCTATAGACCACAGATTATAGTCACCTAGTTTCTCTAAAAACTTGATTTCTTTCTAGACTCTGAAGCAACAAGCAACAGAAAAATTTGTAAAAAAAATTGACTAAACTAATATGTGTGTATTTATATGTGTGTACACATGAACATGGACATATATGGCTATACATGTATATGTATATATACATATATGCGCAGACAAACATACATTCAATACATGCTTATTAAGCAACTACTGTTCTGTACTAAAAACTGAGGTCACCAATACTAAAGAAGCAATTCAATTCCTGCCCTCAAAGAATTTACAATATAAAGTGGGAAAGTAACATACAAAAGAAGAGCTTGAAGTGTGGAAGGAAAGTTAAAATACATGATGTGTTTAAATGTTCACAGCCTCATTACTGTTCTGAACTCAACTCCACACATTTTCTTTTCTTGGTTCAACATCTAAAATTAAGGTCATACTATATCATGCAACTGTACATGTTAAGAGGAACAATATATTTTTGTTTTGGTCAGTAGTGCCTATACTTGGTGTCACTGATGTAGATCATATCAAAACTGACTAAATTTGTGCTAACAATGCAGCATTACACAAGTTGTTGTGCACTTAGAAAACAGTTTGGTTTGTGAAGAGTATTAGCCTATTGAGAGGAGATAACCAAAGGGTAGCTGTTATAGTCAACATTTCTATAAGTTTTTTTTTTTTTTTTTACTAAAAGACAAGGGAAATGTAGCAAATAAACATTCTTAGTCAATTTGAACTGGATAAGTATCTTTTTTAAACTTGACTTCCAAGCAATTTATGACAATAGTAGAAATTGTTTTCCAGATGCAAAATTTTGACAATTAGTTATGTTTGATTTTTGTCTATAGAGAGTACATAAATTGGCCACCAAAAACAATCTATTTTTGCTACATATAGTCAATTAATTTGAGAAGCTGTCAACAAGTGTCCAAAGAGATATACATATATAAATATAAATATATCAGCATTACCCTGTTTATACTGCAATGTGTAGAATGTATATAAATATATGTTACTTATGATGTCATATAATGTTTTAAAATGAACATCCTGATTCTTAAATTTATACCTTTTGTAAAAAAAATAATACTAGCCATCATAGACAACACAATGTTAATTATATGAAAAAGAGGGCCCTTTTGGTAAAAGGTTAAGGTGCTTTGTGATGTTGCAGTATTATCTTATATGATCATCTATGGTTTTATGATTCTGTGATATGGGTCCCATGAAAGGGTTTTGAGGCCCCTGTATGACCCAGAGAGTGCTATTCTACAAATCTTTCCGAAATAGTCATCAGTGTCCAGTTTCTTTGTTACAAATCCAAAAGCTTCATTCATGTGTAAAGAAGACTGAAACAGCACAAAGATATGACTTTAAGAATAAGGATATTCATTTTAAAACATTATATGGCTCATAATTGCAACAGACAACTATATTGCTATTTTGAATTTATGTAGTGAAAAATTAACATATATTCATATGCATTTTACATTTTGTAGCATAAACTACAATACTTCAATATATAAAACTGTTGACAGTTTCTCAGAGAAGTCAATTGTAAGCAACAACACTAGATGGATCTTGTGATGCTGTGGCCAGTATCTGTAGGGGACAAGTTACTCAAAAGACAGGAGGGAAAGTACAAGTACTTCAAGGAAACAATATTGCACAATGTGAGTTCAATCCAAGCAATCATGACATGTAACACTTGCCAGTCATTCTGCATTAAATATATACACAGTTCTTGTGCTTTTGATAATACTTTACTGTTTTATACAATTACAATTACATGCCAATTAATAAAGACAGTACCTAATTGTGCTTTTCCATCTCATCATGTTAGCATATGCTATTTGTTTTATTTTTTAAATAAATAATGAATCACTTTTTTGCATATTCGTGAAATTTAATGGTGACTTTTCTAGTGTACATTCCCTTTAAGCACAGGCCTGGCTAACTTAAATGGCTTCTTTGACCATTTTGGTGATGCAATTCTTTACCATGGAGCACATGGAACACATGGAACACATGCTTTTAAAAAAGATGTATAAAACCCCTCTATTTATAAATTTGTATGTCAGCATATCTACATTAATGATATATATGTTTCTTTTCTTACTTAAAAAAAAAATATATATATATATATATATGTTTCTTCATTTGTAATTTACATTGTAAAAATTCTAAAATAAAATAATAAAATAAGTATATGGTAATAACTCAGAATCAATCATTTAAAATTTCTCAGTTATTTTTAATATGACTTCTTCGGTATCTCAAAATAAACCTGATAAAAGGAAAAGAAATCTAGTAGACAAAAATAGAGCATTCCCAAAAAATATACCGATGACTATTTTTGTGACACTAAGAAAAAAGTGCTATATTTAATAAACAGAGAATATAATTAGAAAAAACATTTGTTCAAATACATCAAAAATTTAATGAATTGTAAGGAATATTCCATAAGTAAAAAATAAATAGTTCTGGAAAAAAATTTCAATGACTATTTAATGACAATTGAATGTCAAAAAATGACTTTTCAAACTAATTCATTAGCCATTGCTTGTTATGTTGCAATATATATAATTGCTAAAAAATAAAATCCATTTACTAATGATGAATTTATTAAAGGATGTCTTCAAATCATTGCAGACATAATTTCTCTTAAGAAAAAACAAAACTCAGATTTTTGTCAAAATAAGTTTATCACAGAAAACAATCACTAGGCACATTGAAGATATAGTTTTAGCCATTGAAAAATGTTTGGAATATCAGTGTGCTTCTTTCAAGTTTTATTCCACAGCTTTAGATGAAATTAGTGGAGATTTGGATATGGCTCAAATTGTCATGTTTATTTGGGGTATTGAGAAGAAATTTAGTAGTCCTAGTTCCACTAAAGGACACAATTTAGGTCTTTTGTATGAAGCATGACAGCAACATTATCAAGATTTTCTTTAATCACCTAAATAACATCTGATATCACTGCCAGTACATTGGTTTGAAAGTAGGAGGGACTAAAAATATAAATAGAAGATGATGAAAAAGATCTTGGTAATTAGCATTTCATGAAGTATCACTGAATCATACATCAAGAAGATTGTATGCAGCAACTTTAAATAGGGACAATATTATGAACATTAGCATTAAAATAGTCTATTTTATAACATCAAAAGTATGAGACCACCACAAATTTCAAGAATTTCTGAATACTTTGGAAAGCAGCAGTAAGATGATTAAGTCATGATAAAATTCTTACATGTTTCTATGATTTGAGAAATGAAATAAAGTCTATTCTGGACTTAAAAAGAAAACCCGAATCTGAATTTGAAAGTGAAAACTGGCTGATTTAGCATTTTGGTGGATAGCGCTGCTCTTTTCAATGAACTGAACACACATCTCCATGGTGAAAATCAGCATTTAAAGATATGTTTCAAACAGTGACAACATTCAACATGAAACTGAAATTGTAACAATCTCAAATTAAAAACTGTAATTTAATCATTTTAAAATGTCTAAACAAAGCAATGTAAACAGCATTACTTGCTGTATTGTTCCAGGATTTTCTTTAGTTTTTTAGATTTTTGCAAGGAAATGGGGTTAAGTGGCTTGCCCAAGGACACACAGCTAGGTAATTATTAAGTGTCTGAGGACAAATTTGAACTCAGGTACTCTTGACTCCAAGACTGGTTTTTATCCACTGCATCACCTAGCTGCCCCACGTTCCAGGATTTTCAAAAAAGATTTCAAGATTTTAGAAAACACCAATTGCATTTCCTATATTTGTTGCTAAATTTTCAGTTGATAACAATATGCTGCCTGAAAACTTTCAAATAAAATATATAAATTAACAATCAGATATGCAACTTGAAAGTTTATTCAAATTTCTTTATTGGACAACTAAAGGTTGTTCCTGTCTCAAAAAAGTATCTGGCATTTCAAGAACATGTCATGTTTATAATGTCTCTTTGGAGAGTGCAGATATTTGTAAGCAACATTTTTTTCTGATATGAAGAATACAAAAAATAAAAATAGAACAAAATTTTCATGCAAAGATCTTGAAAATATTCTTAGCATCACTACAACCTCTGTCAAAGCAGATATAGATGTGCTGATATAGAGAAAGACTCAGAGTTCACATAAATGGCTTTCTCTTATTTTTTGTTTAAAATACCTTATTATTTCATTATTTTATTGTTATACTCTACTCTGTGTTATATCTTATTTCATATTATTATTAAATTATTTGGTGAAGTCATAAATAAATTTAAATTCTATATAGGTGGATAGAGGGAGCAGGACTTTGCTTAGGCTCTCCCAGTCTTCCCTCTAAAAGAACATTAATTAGAACAAAGAACAAAGTGGAGCATTTTCCAGAAAGTTTTATCTCCATTGGAGAGGGAACATGACCAGGTGCAGGGAGCAGATTCCAGGTGGTTAGTTGAAAGGATCACAGATGGGGATTGGATGATACCAAGTGGAGGATGGACCCAACTCAGCAGGACAATGGTAAAGCTGGCCAATTGGGAGGGTTTGACACAGATATCCGAGACTCCTGTTCAGCTTGTACAACTAGGCTGGATGGCACATCTCAGTGAGCAAGATAATGGCATATTCAATTTGGAAGATCTGCCAAAGAAGAACATAAGAACATCTAAGAAGAAGACTGAAAAAAAGCTACAACTTCTGAGATCCCATAAGAGAATATGAATTAATCTCAAACCCACAAAGACTTCTTGGAAGAACCCTAAAAGTATTTTTAAATAAATTAAAATGGTTGAGAAAAATATACAACAGAAATTTTACATTTTGCAAAAGGAAGCAAAAAATGGCTGAAAAAACTGCATTCTTTAAAAATGCAATTGGGCAGATGGAAAAAACATAACAACTCCCTTAAAAATAGAATTAATCAAATGGAAAAAGAAATCCAAAAGCTAACTGAAAAAAATGCCTTCAAGAATAAACTAGGGCACGTAGAAACGAATGATTCAATGAGACATCAATTACCAGTCCAGGACAATAAAAAAAAAATGAAAAAATAGAAGAAACTACAAAATGCTCTGATATCCTATTAGCAGAGCATAATATAATTATTAAAATGAAAACACCAAGGAATATTGCAGCCAAATTCCAGAATGGTATAGAAAAATTCTTCAGACAGACAGAAAGAAGCAAGGTAAATTACTAAGGAGTCATATTCAGGATTAGGCAGGACTTGGCAGAATCAACATAAAAGTATCCAAGGAATTGGAATTTGATATTCAGAAGCAAAATGAACCTTGGATTACAGCAAAGAGTCAACTACAGAGCAAAATTAAGCATACTATTTTAGGTGAAAAGATGAACATTTATCAAAATAAGTGACTTTTCAATTTTTCTGATTTAAAAAAAACAACTGAAGAGAAATTTTAATCTGCAGACACAAGATTTTAAGAGCAACATAAAAAGGCAAATAGGGCAAAATAAAAAAATATTGCTCTATAATACTAAACTGACATACATCCCTGAATGGAAGTTTGAAAGTCTTAAATCTTTGCAAACTACATCTCTATTAGAGAGACTATACTATATACACTACTATAGTATTGTATATAGTATATATACTATATAGTATATATAATATAGAGAGACTATACACTACACACACACACACACACACACACACACACACACACACACACATATATATAGTATAAGGTATGGGCATAAATTAATTTTGATGGGTATATTTAAAAATATAAGACAATAGAAAATGGATTGTGCTGGGACAACAGGAAAGGGAAGATAGAATGGGATAAAATACATGAAGCATGCAAAGTACTTTCTAACAATAGAAGGAAGGAAGAGGGGGGGTGGGATTCTTGTTTTCCTTGGATTTGGCTTAAAGATAGAATGAATAGAATATATACTCACTTGAATTAAGAAATTTTCCATGCCCTAAAGGGAATTAGGTAGGAGGGAATGATGATGATGATGATGATGATGATGATGATGATGATGATGATGATGATGATGTTTTCCCTTTTTATCACAGAAAACCATGACATCAGGGAGGTGATGCCATGACAACCATATGAATTGTATTTTAATGAGGTGGTGCTATGGTAAATTACCAGTCTTGCTTTCTTCTCTAGAACTATATGGGTCCATATGAATCAAGATGCCTAGAGATGGGCCTGCATGTGAAGCATTCAGGGTTAAGTGACTTGCCCAAGGTCACTAGAAAGAGTCAAGTATCTGAGACTGTATTTGGACTGCTATTCTTTATGAGGGAAAGGGAAGGAAGGGAAGGAAGAACTGATGCTATGAAGGAAAGTAAGAAGAGGAAAGGAGCAGCTAGGTGGCTTAGTGGATAAAGCACTGGCCTTGGAGTCAGGAGTACCTGGGTTCAAATCCGGTCTCAGACACTTAATAATTACCTAGCTGTGTGGCCTTGGGCAAGCCACTTAACCCCATTTGCCTTGCAGAAAAAAAAAAACCTAAAAAAAAAGAAAAAAGAGGAAAAATAAAATGGAAAATGGAAAAGAAAAGGGAGAGGGAATAGCCTGAGGGAGGTGGTATTCAGAAATAAATGTTGGTGAGGAGTGAGAAGGTGAAAGGAGAAAGAATAGTACAAACAGAGAGGAGGAAGAATGAAAAGTAAATAGAGTTAGTAATTATAACAGTGAATGTGAATGGAGTGTATTTTCCCATAAAATTGAAGCAGATAGCAGAGTAGATTAAATCTAAAATAAAACACTTTTGAAAGAGACAAATACAAATAAAGGTAAAAGATCAGAGTAGAATATATCATGCTTCATTTGAAGTGACAAAAGCAGGTCAAGAAATCCTTATGTCAGAGAAAGAAAAAGCAAAAATGAATTTCATTAAAAGGGATTTGAAACAGAACTATATATTCCTAAAAGGTAGCATAGACAATGAAATACTATCCATATAAAACATATATGCATCAAGCTGTATGGCAATCAAATTCTTTAAGAAGCTAAATGATTTAGAATAAGACATGGACTACAAATCTATATTTGTGAAGGACTATCACAATTAGAAAAATTAAAACACACACACACACATATATACATAAAAAGATGTAAATTATATATGGTAGACCTCTGGAGAAAATTAATTGGGGCTAAAAATGAATATACCTTTTTCCATAGTTCATGGCAGCTACACAAAAATTAACCATGTATTATAGAGCATAAAATGAAATTCAAAAAGAGAGAAATATTAAATTTATCATTTTTGGATCATGATACAATAAAAGACATTTATAATAAAGGACCAGTAAAAGATAGATAAAAATTAACCTAATTTTTAAGAATATGTGACACACACAATAAATCATAGAAATAATATTTTCGGGCAGCTAGGTGGCACAGTGTATAAAGCACTGGTCCTGGAGTCAAGACTACTTGAGTTCAAATCCAGTCTCAGACACTTAATAATTACTTAACTGTGTGGCCTTGGGCAAGCCACTTAATCCCATTGATTTAGAAAAACCTAAAATAAATAAATAAACAAACAAGCAAACAAACAAACAAATAAATAAATACACAGACACACAATAAGAAATAAAGTCATCCAAAATAATGACAATAATGAAACATCATAGCAAACTTATAAAATGTAAGCAAAGCAGCTATTTTGAGATATTTTATATCTCTAAATACTTACATGTATAAATAAAGATGAGATCAATGAATTGTGCATAAAAATTAGTAAAAAAGCTAGAAAAAAGAATAAACTAAAAATTCGCAATGAAATGCCAAAAAAGAAACTTTGAAAATCAAAGGAAAGATTATTAAATTTGACAAAATGGAACTAATAAAGAAACCAACATTTGATTTTATGAAAAATATGAAGTAGACAAGCCTTTGATTAATTTGATTAATAAAAGAAAGAATAAAACAAAAATGAAATTGCCAGTATCAAAAATGAAAAAGTGAATTCATCCCTAATGAAAAAGAAAATAGAGTAACAATTAGGAAGTATTTTCCCAACTATATGCTGACAAATCTGACAATCTAATTTTCAGAATAAATAATTTGAACAAGCCATCAGCCATCTCCCTAATAAAAATTCTCCAGGGCCAGATGCAGTTACAAATGAATTCTACCAAATATTTAAAGAATAATTAATTCCAATTCTATGTAATATATCTGGAAATATAGGTGAAGAAGGAATTCTGCCAGATTTCTTCTATGAAACAAATGTGGTGCTAATATCTAAACCAGAATAGAGTCAAAACAGAGAATGAATATTTTAGATTAATTTCACAAATAAATAAATATTGATTGAAAAAATTTAATTAAAATATTAGCAAATTAATTGAAGCCACATATCAAAAGGATAATATACTGTGATCAGGCAAGATTTATACAAAGAATGAATACCAAAACTGAATATTAGGAAAATTAATAGCAAAATCTGTCATATCAAAAACAAAGCTAACAGCAATCAGAAGATCATTTCACTTGATTGGGAAAATGTTTTTGACAAAATACAGCTCCTATTCCTCTTTAAAATTCTAGAGAGACCATAGAAATAAATGGAGTTTTCCTTAAAATGATAAGCACCATCTATCTAAAACCATCAGCAAGCATTACATGTGGGGATAAGCTAGAAGTGTCCCAATAAGTTCAGGCTTGAAACAAGGATGCTTATTATTGAAACTATTATTCAGTATTCTATTAGAAATATTAACTTTAGCTATAAATGAAAAAAAAAAAGAAATTGAAGGTATTAGAACAGACAATGAGGAAACAAAACTCTCACTCCAGATGATATGATGTTACTTAGATAATTCAAGAATATCACCTAAAAATCTACTTAAAATAATTAGCAACTTTAGCAACATTGTAGAACATAAAAAACCCATAGAAATCATCACTAATTCCTTATATTACCAGTATAGCTCAAGAACAATGATAGAGAAATTCCATTTAAAGCAATTGTAGAAAATATAAACTACTTAGGAATCTACCCATTGAGACAAACTCCAAAACTATATGAACAAATTACACAACACTTTTCAAACATATAAAATCAGGTTTAAATCACTTGACAAATTTCAATTGCTTAAAAGTAGGCCAAGGTAATATAATAAAAGAGGTAATTTTCCTTAATTATTTATTCATTGTCTTACTCATCAAAAGACCAAAAATTATTTGAGTGCACTAAAATTGTAACAAAATTCATAGGAAGAAACAAAAGAATATTAAGGGAATTAAGGGAAAAATGTAAAGGAAGGTAGCCAAACCAATCCAGATCTCAATTTATATAATAAAGCAGCAGTCATGAAAATTGATTGGTACTGGCTAAGAAAAAGATTGGCCATGAAGCAGTGGCTAGATTACATGCAAAATAATTATTCTAAACCTATTGTTTAATAATCTCAAAGATTACAGTTTCTGGTACCTGTATTTGCTCTTCACAAAAACTTTAGGGAAATGTGGAATATAGTATAGCAATAACAAGGCATAGTAAAATATTTCATAGCCTGAACAAAAAGTCAGGTCAAATGGGGTAAAGGATTTAGACATAAAAGGTGGTATCATAAGATTGTTAGTAAACAAGGAATAGTTTCTCTGTTGCATCTACTGAAAGGGGAGGATTTTATGATGAAACAAGAAAGAAAGAACTTAATTAAAATCAAAATAGATAATTCTGGATACATTAAAAAAAAATTTGTACAAAAATATGATTCCAAAAAAGCTTAGAAGGAATTAGTGAATTTGGAAATAATTTTCCACAGCTAGAGTCATTCCTAAAATATAGAGAGAACTGAGTCAAATTTCTAACAATGCAAGTCATTCTCAAATTGATAAATGGTCAAAGGATATGAACAGAGTTCTCAAATAAGGAAAATAAGGCTAACTATAGTCATATAAAATGTGTTAAATCATTTTTGATAAGAGAAATGAAAATTAAAACAACTTTGATGCAACACCTCATATATATAAAATTGGTTGATATTACAATAAAAGGATAATGATAAATATTGAAGGAGCTGTGGGAAAATTGGGATACTAATGCCCTCCAGGTGGACTTGTGAAATGATCCAACTATTCTGGAGAACAATATAGAACTATGACTAAAGGATAATAAAATTTCCCCTTACATTTTCATCCAGCAATACTGCTGTTAGATCTATTTCACAGAGATAATAGAAAATAAAAAAAGATTCACAAGTGAAAAATATTTAAAGCAACTCTTATAGTGGCAAAGAATTGGAAACTGAGAGATTGCCCATCAATTGAGGAATAGCTGAGCAAATTGTGGCATAAGAATGTGATGGAATACTATTGTTGAATAAGGAATCATGAGGGGACTTCCAGCCAAGATGGCAGAGAGAAGCCAGACACTGTCTTAAGACTTCCTGGCTTTCCCACAAAATTAACATGAACCATAACGCCCAGAGAAGAACCAAGGAGAAGACCATCTACATACAAGTTCTGTCTCAGGTGAACATGTGTGAACCAGGGTCAGACAGCGAAGAGCCAGCAAAGGGTATGGAGCGGTGAGGCCCAGGAAGTAAGACAAAAATAGCATCAGAAGCTTTGGCTATGTGTGCAACAGCAAGGAGAGCTCCAGGATGGAAGCATTTAATGTACGTGACAATAGAATTCCAGCAAAGGTAGGCAAGAGAGCTACAGCATGGCAGCTAGACATTTATCTGGTCAATTTAGCTGATATAGAAGACCAGGGTCATGAGCTCCCATGTATTCAGTGAAGTCTCCATGTTTCCAATTGAGTCCCCTATTCCTCCATTTCTGTGGGAGAAAGTTGCTCCTCCCAGAACAAACATAGCAACAGTTGCCTCAGGACCCATTGATCAGGACCCAGCAGATCTCCCCCAGTGCTACTTGAGGATTAAGTAGATTAACTAGAAACCCAAGGGTCCTGCTAATTTTGTTTCATGATAATATAGATCCTGCTCTTCCCCCCACTCCCTCTGGCCTAGGGAGTGTGCCACTAATCAAGATCACAGACACCTCAGAGAAAACATCTAGCATACCCTACTGACTGACCCAATTGGAGTTTCTAAATCCAGTGAGCAAAACCTCTAGGGATTTCAACACCAAAGTTCTGTGAACCAACCCCTCCCCCAACAAAAGATTCTAGGAAAATGAAGAAAAGCCAGTAGAAAGCAGGGTCCATTGAAAGTTAAATTGAAGACAAGGACCCTAACTCAGAGAGAACTAGAACTTCAGAGGAGAATATGAATTGGTCTTAAGGCCAGAAAGACTTCTTAGAAGAGATCAGGAAGTTTAAAGAAAAATAAATGCAAGAGAAAATTAACACTTAGTAAGAGAAAATTATTTTGCAACAAGTAAAGAAAAATATAATAGGATGAGTGCAAAAAAGAAACTAATTCTCTCAAAACCATGATTGGACAAATGGAAACCTCCTTTAAAAATACAATTGACCAATTGGGATAAAGTGTTGCAAAAGATAAATGAAGAAAATTCTTCTCTTAAAAAAAAGATTTGAATCTATGGAATCTAATGACTTCACAAGACAACAGGAATTTGTGAAACAAAATCCCCAAAATAAGAAATAATAGGAGAAAATGTGAAATACCTCATTCCTAAAACAACTGAACTGTAGAATAGATTAAGGAGAGACAATTTAAGAATCATTGAGCTTCTTGAAAACTTTGAGGAGAAAAAATACCTGGGTTTGATACTTCAGGATCTATTGAAAGAGAATTGCCCTGATATCAAGGAAACAGAGGACAAAATAGTTATAACATCAATGGCCCACTGAAAGGGATTCTAAAATGAAAATACAAAGGAATATTATGGACAAACTCCAGGATGTCTCAGAGAAAAGAGAATATCATGCAAGCAGAAAGAAAGAAACAATTTATATACCAAGGAGCCACAGTAAGGATTACACAATAGCTGGCTTCATCAACATTAAGGAATCAAGGGGCCTGGTTGAGGGAATATGATATTCCAAAGAGCAAGGGAGTTTGGAATGCAGCCAAGAAGTCATTATCTGGTAAAATTTCCAGAGGAAAAGATTGAAATAGGTGACTTCCAACATTTCCTCATGAAAATACCAGAATTAAACAGAAAATCTGGACTTCAAACAGGAGACTCCAGATACATGAAAATGTAAAAAAAGGAAAAGAAAGCAATGGTTATCCAATAAGATGAAAGTGGCTATATCCCCCCGAGAGAAAGATTCTCATAACCCTTCAGCATTGGAACTGTATTTGAGAGAATATTGTTAGCCAGAACTAATAGACACTCATGACTTATCTGTGACTCTAATGTTCTTAAAAAGGGGAGATGCGAAAGAGAAAGGAGGGTGGGAGAAGATTGAATGGGGCAAATTACATCCCATGAAGAGGTGCAAAGGACTTATTGCCATAGAGGGGAAGAAGGGAGGTGAGAACTTCCAAAACCTTACTGTCATCAGATTTGACTAAAGAAGTGTTAACACGCATAAACTCAGTTTAGTTTAAAAACTGTCCTTATCTTTCTAATATTAAGAGGGGAAGGGTGATGTAGGAGGGGGCAGTAAGAGAAGAAGAAACAGAAAGAAGGGAAGGAAGGAAGGAAAAAACAAGGGGGAAAGAAAGGGAAGAGGTTTTGGGCATAATGGGTCAAAGACACTGAAGGAAGTAGTATTCAGAAGTAAAATACTGAGGAATGTGGATAAGGTGAAAAAGGGGGGAAATACAATCAAAGTGAATATAGCATAATGGGCAATAAAAAGTTAGTAACTATAACTATGAATGTGAATGGGATAATCTCTCCCATAAAGAAGTAAGCAGATAGCAGAGTGGATTAAAAACAAGAATACTACAATATTCTGCTTGCAAGAAACTCATTTGCAGCAGAGAGATACATACAGAGTAATGGTAAAAAGTTAGAGTGGAATATATTAAATGAAGAAAGGCAAGAGTAACAATCCTTTTCTCAGACATAGCAGCTGCAAAAATTGATGTCAGTAAAAGTTATAAGGAAGGAAATTATATCCTCCTAAAAGGTACCACAGGCAATGAAGCAATTTCAGTCCTAATTATGTAAGCATCAAACAGTATAGCATCCAGATTCATAGAGGAGAAGCTGAATGAGTTTCAGGAAGACATAGACAGCAGTACTCTACTGGTGGGAGACCTCAACCTCCCTCTTGCAGAATTAGATAAATCTAACCATAAAATAAATAAAAAGGAATTTAAGGAGGTAAGTAGAATGATAAAAAAAAAACTAGACATGATAGATTTTTGGAGAAAATTGAATGGGGATCAAAAGAATATACTTTTTTCCCTTGCAGTACATGGGACCTACACAAAAATTGACCATATACTAGGGCTTTAAAACCTCATATTCAAATGCAGAAAGGCAGAAATAATGAATACTTCCTTTTCAGACCATGAGGCAATAAAAATCTAGTGAAATAATGGGCCATGAAGAGATAGACTTAACCTATGTAGAAATTATATAACCTCAATTTAAAGAATCAGTGTATCAAACAACAAATTATAGATAGGATTAACGATTTCATCCTAGACAATAACAATAATGAAACAACATACTATAACTTACGGCATACTGCCAAAACAGTTATTAGGGGAATATATTATATCTCTAAATTTTTCATGTATAAAATATAGAAAAAAGAAATCAATAAGCTGAGCACATAAGTAAAAAGTTAGAGAAAGAACAAATTAAAATCTCCCAATAAATACCTAATTAGAAATTCTAAAAATTAAAGGAGAAATTAATAAAATTGAAAGCAAGAAAACAATTGAACTAACAAATGAAACCAAGAATTAGTTTTATGAAAAAACCAATAAAAAAGATAGAAATGGACTAACTTGATTTTAAAAAAGGAAGAACAAACTCAAAATTACTATTAGCAGAAATGAAACAGGTGAACTCACCAACAATGAGGAGAAAATTAATGTAATAATTCAGAACTATTTTGGTCAACTGTATCCCAATAAATTTGATAATCTATGTGAAATTAATGTATATTCACAAAAATAAAAATTGTACAGGTTAAATCAAGAGGAACCTAAAAACCTAAATAACCCTATCTCAAAAAAAAATTCAACAAGGCATCAAAGAAATCTCAAGGACACATGGATTCACAAGTGAATTCTATCAAGCCTTTAAGGAACAATTGTTTCCAATTGTTTGGAAAAATAGGTGAAGGCAGAACTCTGCCTAATTCCATCTATGGCATGAATATGGTGCTGATGCCTAAGCTAAGAAGAGTCAAAACAGGAGAAAAAAATTATAGACCACTTTCACTAATGAATATGGATGTGAAGATTTTAAATAAGATCTTAACAAAGAGATTATAGAAAATTATTAGTAGTATAATTTCCTATGATCAAACTGGATTTACTCCAGGAATGCAAGTTTTGTTCAATATTAGGAAAAGTATCAACATAATTGACTATATCAATAACAAATCTAATAGGAATCATATAATTATCTCAATAGATGCTCAAAAAGCCTTTAAGAAAATATAGCACCCATTCCAACTAAAAAAAAAAACTGAAGAGAATAGAAATAAATGGATTGTTCTTTACAATGATAAACAGTATCTATCTGAAACCATAAACAGGATTATTTGCAATAGGAATAAGCTAGAGGCATTCCCAATAAGATCAGGGGTTAAACAAGGATGCCCATTATCACCACTACCATTCAATATCATATTAGAAATGTTAGCCTCAGCAATAAGAGAAGGAAAAAGAAATTGAAGGAATTAGAATTGGGAAGGAAAAAACAAAATTCTCATTTTTATCAGATGATATGATGAAATACTTAGAGTACCATAAAAATCATCTAAAAACTACTGGAAGCAATTAGCAACTTTAACAAAGTCAAAGGATATAAAATAAACACAATTCAGTCCTCAGCATTTCTATATATTTCTAGGAAGATACAAAAGTAGGAGTTAGAAAGAAAATACCATTTTCAATAACTTCAGACAACATAAAATAACTGGAATTCTACCTGCCAAGGCAGACTCAGAAACTCTATAAACAACCAACACTATCCACAAAAAAAAAATTAAATTTAAATAACTGGGAAATTATCAACTGCTCACAGATAGACTGTACTAACATAATGAAAACGACAATTCTAGCTAAATTAAACCTTTTAATAATAACCTACCAACCAAAATTCCAAAAAATTTACTTTAATGAGCTAGAAGAAATTGTAAAAATTTATATGGAGACACAAAAAAGCCAAGAATATCAAGGTATTTAATGAAAACAGTGAAAAAGAACATGGCTTAGCCTTACTAGATTTAAAATTATCTTATAAAACATCAGTCACCAAAACTGTATGGTACTGGGCTAAAAAATAGAGAGGTGAATCAGTGGAATAAATTAGGTGCATTAGAGACAGGAGGCAATGATTATAGTAATCTGTTATTTGATAAATCCAAAGATTCTAACTTCTGGATAGGAATTTACTCTTTGGTAAAAACTGTTGAGAAAATTGGAAAATAGTTTGGCAGAAACTTGGATTAAACCAGCATCTCACACCCTATACCAGGACATGATCAAAATGGGTGCAGGATTTAGTCATAAAAGACAATATTATAAGCAAACTGGGAGAACAAGGATTAGTTTACCTGTCACATCTATGGAAAAGGAAGCAGTTTGTGACCATGGGAGAGACAGAGAATATCTTAAAAATCAATCCATATAATTTTGATTACATTGGATTTAAAAGCTGTTGCACGAATAAAACCACTGTAACCAAGATCAAAAGAAATGTCATACATTAGGAAACAATTTTTACAACTGATGTTTCTGACAAAGGACTCATTTCTAAAATATATGGCAACTGAGTCAAATTTATGAAAAAAGAAAACTAATCATTCCCCAATTAACAAATGTTCAAAGGATATGCAAAGGTGATTTGCAGATGAGAAAAATCAAAGCAATCTTCATCATATGAAAAATTACTCTAATGCAAATTAAAACAGTTCTGAGGTGCCATCTCATATCTCTCGGGTTTTACAACATGACCAGAAAGGACAATGATCAGTGTTGGAAGGTATGTGGGAAATTCGGGACACTAATGCATTATTGGAAGAGCTGTGAACTGATTCCAACCTTTCTGGCAAGTAATTTGGAATTATGCCCAAAGGGCAAGAAAATCTTACATTCTCTTTGATCTAGCAATGCCACTACTGGGTCCATACCCTGAAGAAATAATGACAAAAGGTAAAAAACATCACTTGTTTAAAAATATTAATAGAAACTCTATTTGTGGTGGTTAATAAAGTGGAAATTGAGGGTATGTTCATCAGTTGTTGACTGTCTAGACAAATTATGATATATGTATGTTATGGAAACCTACTGCTCTACTTGAAATCAAGAGGGATGGGATTTCAGAGAAGCCTGGAGAGACTTGCAGGAATTGATGCTGAGTGAGATGAACAGAACCAGACGAATATTATACACATAACAGCAAAATGGGGGTGATGATCAACCTTAATGGACTTGCTCTTTCCATCAGTGAAATAATCAGGGGAAAGTTCATGGTATCTGTGATGGAGAATCTCTTCTCTCTCTGGGGAAAGAACTGTGGAGTTTAAACAAAGACCAAAGATTTTTATTCTCATTTTTTAAAAAAATAAAAATGTGTTGTCTTATGTAGTAAATAATGTTGCTATTTTTAATATTTTATTTCTTCCTCAAGGATATGTTTTTTCTCTCTTAACATAATTCAATTTTGATTAATGCATAGATTGGAAGCAATGAAAATATTATCAGATTGCCATTTATGGGAGTTAGGAGAGAAGGAAGAAAGGCTGGGGGGGAAACTGTAAAATTCAAAACATTACGAAAAGTGATAGAAATTACTATTTCATATAATTGGAAAAGAAAAGAAATATTTTTATTTAAAAAGAATTAAGCATCAAAACCTTACCATGCTTTATCAACTAAAAGATGATTAAGTATCTATATTCTAAATACATTGAATAACGTTCTTTGAGAATTCCATAGATAAATCATTGGCGCCAAAATATGATCCCAAACAAATCTGATGCACATATTCACTCAAACTGAAATTTGTTTAAATAAATCCAGTAAACCTTTAAAATGAACTTCCCTAAATACTGTAGTGAATCAAAATTTTCCTTCATAACTGAAAATAAAACCTTTTATTTCCATGAAGGCTATCAATGGAATGTTTTAGGGTTGAAGACAGTGGATACATCCTTTCTAAATAAATGTAACAGTTTGTAAAACTGGCTACATTTATATCAGCTTTTATTAAAGTCAAATTGACTCTGACTTGGAGTAAAGAAAAAAATGAAATCATGAGAGATGAGATATCAGAAAAAAGTTGAAGTCTTGCATACATTGATGCTTAGTGAGGTTGGCAGAAACAAAGGAATATTATACAGATTAATAGCAGCATTGTTTGATTTACTTTGATGGACTTGTTCTTCTCAGCAGCATAAAAATAAAAGATAATTCTAAAGGTCTTGTGATCAAAACACAATCCATATTAAGACAAGTAATTATGGAGTCTAAATGGTCGCCAAAGCATAATATTTTCAAAGTTTAAAATTTTATTTTATGTTTTATATATTTTTCCTTTCTTATTTTTCCATTTTTGTTCCAATTCCTCTTCCATACCATGATTAATATGGAAATATTTTGACCTATTAAATATGTATAATCTATTTTATAGTACTCTCTGTCTAAGGGAGGGAGAAGGCAAGGATAAGGAGGAGATAAATGTGTAACTTAAAACCCTACAAAAATGATTGTTGGGGGCAGCTATTTGGCATAGGGGATAAAACACTAGCCTTGGATTCAGGGGTACCTGGGTTCAAATCCAGTCTCAGACACTTAATAATTACCTAACTGCGTGGCATTGGGCAAGCCACTTAACCCCATTTGCCTTGCAAAAACCTAAAAAAAAATGATTGTTGAAAACTCTCCACATTTCTGGAAAAATAAATAAATAAATTTATTTATAATTGCAAAAAAAAAACTTTATGTGGCCCTTGACAAGCTTTTGTTGGATGATATGGCCCAAATTGATTAAAGATTGAACATTCATGCTTTAGAGCATGCTTTCTTTTCCCATTCCTGGTGGCTTATAAAAAACTTAGATCAATATCCTTTGCATAGATCAAATTCTTTGCGGAGACTTATCATGCCTACTTTCATCTACATATGACTGAGGGATTGGTATTATGCTGTGATGAAATGTTTTATTTTTGACTGAGAAGCTGAAAGGACTGATGATTTATGAGCTTTTGAGCCATAATGGACACACAAGAACAGTGTTCTGCCCTTTTTCTTCATCTTTTCTTTTACTGATAGCAAAAAAAGAAAAACCAGGTTGGAAAGTTTGATTACTTCTCATTCCAAGGGACCAGGTGACTTTGACCACCCATTCTCTCCATTTATTTAGTGTTTGTTCTTTCCTGATCTAATTGGTTGAATATACCAAGAGAGGAGTATCAAGGGCAATAGAGATTGATTGGTTTCATAAAAAAATCTAACAGGGAATATGAACCCACAACAAAGTTCACCTAGGCAATGCTGACCAATGACAGAAGAAGTTCATGTAGAAGAATGGTGTGAGAAGAAGACAGGAGGGAGACATGTTGTATGTATATGACTGGATGATACCATATGATGGATAATCTAAATCTGAGAAATTCAACAATTCTCAAACCTCAGTCTAGAACTATCCTAAGGTCGAATTTGTGATCTAACTTATCCAAGAAGAAAATAACTTCCAAAACCAGGATTTTGGTATTTCTCCATTTCTTTATATGAATTTTTCATTACCTGCTTCCCAGTGAGAAAACCCACTCCTTGTCATATTTGAAATATTCTCCTTCACCTACTGGAATACCTAGCATCCTTCAGGATTCAATTCACACTTCACTTTCTGTAGGAGGTCTTCTTTAGTAATTTCCTATAAAAATTCCATTTTACTTACTTTCTATTTTAGCTTAAAGAGTTAGGGGAAAGTTTTATTTTATGATACTTGGGACAGAGGATTACAGAGTTATGGAGGTCAAGTTGAAAAATAATTTAAAAGTCTCTAGCTTTACAGATGAAACAGTTGATATAAAGAAAGGTTAAAACAGTGGTCCACTAATGCATTCTTGGTGGAGCTGTGAACTCATCCAAACTTTCTGGAAAGCAATTTGGAATTATGCCCAAAGGGCAAGAAAAATGTACATACCCTTTGATACAGGTATATCACTACTGCATCTATACCCTGAAGAGATTATGAAAAAATGGTAAAAACATTACTTGTACAAAAATATTGACAGCAGCCCTGTTTGTGGTGGCAAAGTGTTGGAAATTAAGTGAATGTCCTTCAGTTGGGGGATAGCTTAACAAACTGTTGTATATGTATGGTCATGGAACACTATTGTTCTATTAGAAACAGTTGGGATGGGAATTCAGGGAAGCCTGGAAGGATTTGCATGAACTGATGTTGAGCAAGATGAGCAGAACCAGAAAAACACTGTACACCCTAATAGCAACATGGGCATGATGATCAACCTTGATTGACTTGCTCATTCCATCAATGCCACAATCAGGGACAAGAGGTGGAATACCATTTGTATCCAGAAAGAGAATTGTGGAGTTTGAACAAAGACCAAAGACTATTACCTTCAATTTAGGGGGGGGAAACCCATTATCTTATTACGTAATTTTGTTTTCTCTTATACTTTGTTTTCTTCCTTAAGGATATGATTTCTCTCTTATCACATTCAACTTGGATCAATGTATACCATGGAAACAATGTAAAGATTAACAGACTGCCTTCTGTGGGGGGGTGGGGGAAGGGAAGCAAGAATGGGGGAAACCTGTAAATTCAAAATCAATAAAATCTTTTCGAAAAATAAACCAAAATATACAACAGCTTTCCAGGGTCATATAGATAGTAATATTCTAAAGTGAAATTTTGAAACCACATCCATATGACTGTAAATCCAATAAAAAGGATCAACATGATAAAGTTCTCTTTCACCTATCTAGCATATTTGTTATAACTCTCTCTGTTAGAATACATAGAGAAAATGGTTTAAGATAAGGATTAAAGACTACATGATTGATAAGAGCCCTTTCAACTCAGATTCTGTAATTCTGAATTTTTAACTCAAGCAGTTTATGCCTATATTCTCTCTCTATATGTGAGTGAATAATTCATTTGTTATCTAATTCATTTAATTATATATAAAAATAATTTCTTAAACAAGAATTCTGAACAAGACAAATGTACTTGATGCTTGAGATACCCCACCTTCTTCACTGAAACCACCTATTTAAGAGCACATCTCTTTTTTTTTTCACCATTTAAAAAATATCATTCATTGAGGCCTTCTTCTCCTTTTCTCATTTGGCATAATTTTGACATTACCCTGCACTATCCAGCCCTTCATTTTAATCTCTAAAGATGAAATAGCCTTCAACTCTTTTCCAAGTTCAACAACTCTGTATTTATCCTTGATCCGATTTTCTCCCATTTTCAGAGATTTTCTCACACCACCATCACTAATCTTTCTTTAATATCATCTTTCACCCTTTTTACTGTTTCTCCCTATTGACTATTAAAACAGCCACCAAATTTCTTTTATTTTTGAAAATAATACCTCATTAGATTATAGTATATAAAGTAGCTATCATTAATTTTCTCCTCTTCTCAGTTAAACTCCTTGAAAAGGCCATCAGTATTCAATTTTCCACTTTCTTGTCTTGTTCTTTTTTAAACCTTCTGAATTCTAGCTTCTGTCCTTGTTTTCCAGAAACAACTCACTCCAAAGAAACCATTGAGCTTTTACTTGCCAAATTAAATGGCTTCTTCCTGTCAGTCATTCTTTTTGACATCTCTACATCATTTCACGGTAATAACCACCTTCTTTTATCAATGTTTAAGTGATTCAGATTTCTCTTAAATTTCTTCCTACATATATCATCATGTCTTTCATTTCATTGCTTGGTCTTCATTCATGTAATGTTCACAAACTGTGATTGTTATCCAATACTCTGTTGAATCTAGTCTTAGATATTTACTAATTGTGTACACACAAGCAAATTACTTAATCATATTTGTATCAGTTTCCTCATCTGTAGAAAGGATTGGAGAAGGAAATGGGAGAGAGGAGAATGGAGAATGGTAAATGACTAAGCAACAACAACATAAGTTCAATTATCATCTCTATGAAACTAATTCTCAAACATATACCATTTGCTTAAGTTTTTCTTGTAAGAGCTAATTCAACATTTTCAGTAGCAGGACACACACACACACACACACACACATATACACACACATATATATATATATATATATATATATATATATATATATATATATTTTTATATATATATTTTTTCAGTAGCAAGGTATCTCAAACATCAATAAACCCAACCATATCTTAGACTATTCCCATCCAAATCTGAATTACTTTTTTTTAACTCTATGTTCCTTTTCTCTTTTAAACTTCCAGTTATTAAGGGTACCACCATCCTTCCATTTATTCAATTCCATTACTTTAGAATTAATTGTGATTCTTCCTTTTTTCTTAATTTCACATATTCAATCCTCCACCCACATACTCAAAAATTTCAGTAATGCCCTATTTACATACATGAACTATCATGATTTCTTTTTACCCTCTTCACAAACTGATCCCTTCCTATCTTACCAGAATTCTTAGTCATTATTTCTCTTTACAGATAGCAGTCTAGTCATCTTGGATCACATACTATTGCTTATACAGGGAGTTTCATCACTTGTCTCTGTGCCTTTTAATTCACTGTCTCCCCCTCATTAAAATGTTCTCCCCCAAAATAACTGACGGAAATTGAATAAAAGGAGTCTACAAAAGACTTTTCCTCAGAAGGGAGCACTGGAATGTGGGCAGGGGAAGACTGAGTGAAGGGAAAATGTATTAGTTTCCTCATTTATTTCTGAAGGACTGTCAGGCATTATTGCTCTTGGAAAAGAATTTAAATCCTGTTTGCTATATGTATATATGTGCCTACATTTACTTTTTGTCTTATAAAATAGAAGATTTCCTGTGTGGTCTGAGGAATAGAGGAGACAGTTCATTGGGCATTTTAGAATATGAGAATAAAAGGCTATGAGGAAAAAGAACTATGTAAAGATGATCTACAAACCTTTATCTCAATAGTTTTACGAAGGACAGGATATACAAAGATCTACTATTTGGCAAAATAATCATAAGAACATAATAAAAAAATTAATTACATCTTTTGACATATTTTGATCAGATGAAAATACATCAAATTAACATTGCTAAAGTTCACCTTTAATTTTATTTTTTGAAATTATTTCAAGGCAGTATTGTACGAGAAGATTGATTGCAGTCTTATTAGAAAAAAAGAGGTTTATCTTCAGCAAGAAGTGAAACTATGGGGGCGGCTAGGTGGCTTAGTGTGGCAGCTAGGTGGCACAGTGGGGAGGCTAGGTGGTGTAGTGGATAAAGCACCAGCCCTGGAGTCAGGAGTACCTGGGTTCAAATCTGGTCTCAGTTACTTAATAATCATCTAGCTGTGTGGCCTTGGGCAAGCCACTTAACCCCATTTGCCTTGCAAAAACCTAAAAAAAAAGTGAAACTATGAAAAAAAATCTTTTAGATCCAACAAAATTTGATTTGATCTCCTGTTGCACTGACATTTAAAATGGAAACAAGATAAAGTATGTGCTTCATCAAAGGCATAATTTAATGTCAGAAAATTTTATTTCAATGCTTCTACTATTGTTTTCTGCTATTAAAATTATACATACACTATATTAAATAAAAGGGCTTTAAATTTAACTTACATCAATATATGCATTTGAATATATTTTTTCTTTAGTCCTTCAGCAACATATAATAGGAATTGCACAAAAATAATTGTAACTAAAAGGTTACATTAAATCATGGGGCATGAAATGAGGTTGAAGTTGCCTTACAACTATATACAATTTAGCTCATCCATTCCTACCTAATCTGTAAGGCATTTATCCATATGCTCCAATATGTCTGCTGCAAACATACAGAATACCTTTTTTTTACACATCTATATCTTTTGTATAAGAAAAATTAAACATGAAGCTATTGTCCTTCCCTCATTTTTAATATGTAACTACACTAACATATTTTCTGTCATAAAATTTTTGTTGTAATATATTGTTGATGGAATATATTGAGGGAAAATGAAGAAATGAGGAAAAATCTACAAAACTTCTGCTTCATAAATTCTGATACATGTACATTTTTCTTTCTTGTCTTTAATTTCAAAACATTTGAAATTCTAACATGCATGATAAACTTTAAAATATTGTCATTTACTTAGAGACTCTAGGGAATAACTGTCTTTTTCAAAGAAAAAATACCATTGCCAAAAAATTATGACCCTGAGAAATTATTTATTGACATTTATTTTTTAGCAAAGATTTTTGTTTAGACCGGTTTTATTTACTATATTTCAATATCTAGACTGGTTTGTAATCATTATACTACATAGGCACTATGCATTATTCAAAATATTATATTCTAATATACTTTATGCTATCTATATTAGAGTCTATTATTGTCCATCTTAAAATTCAAGACAACTGAATTTATGAAGTACTCAACAGAAGGTCCTAAGAATATTAGTATGGTCATTATATTTTTTTTAGGTTTTTGCAAGGCAAATGGGGTTAAGTGGCTTGCCCAAGGCCACACAGCT
Organism: Macrotis lagotis; assembly: GCF_037893015.1. Taxonomy (NCBI): domain Eukaryota; kingdom Metazoa; phylum Chordata; class Mammalia; order Peramelemorphia; family Peramelidae; genus Macrotis; species Macrotis lagotis. The sequence goes on along the minus strand of NC_133666.1, from coordinate 230,716,347 downwards.
AGATGATTATTAAGTGTCTGAGGCCACATTTTAACCCAGGTACTCCTGACTCCAAGGCCAGCGCTTTATCCACTATGCCCCCTAGCTGCCCCTATGGTCATTATATTTATAGGATTCTTTAGACTAAAACCTATTGACACATGTGGAAAGTAAGATTTAAATCAGAAATTCAAATCATAAACTTTTGTATCTTTGTGGATTATATGAACTCATCATACTATCTTAGGGAAAAGTTTATCAGAAATCCAATCAAGGTCAGGAAGGACAGCCTTCTATCTGGGTATGTAAGCCACTTACCATTTATTAAACATTCCCTATGTTCTAGCACTGTCCTAAGCATTGGGGAATGCAAAGGAAAACAAAATAATAGTCCCTGTTTTCTAGGAACTCACAACCTATCTCTTTGAAAACTTGTCCAATGAAAGACATGGTATAACAAGTTCTCTCATTTTTTTGGTCCATCATTGGATATCGGTTCTCAAAAAGCTTCAAAACATGAAAACAAAAGAGGTAAAAAGTTTCATGAATAAAATTGTAATTATAGAGATTTGATGCACCATATAATACATATTAATTATACCTGCATATCATACCCCACAGAGAAGCAATGTAATAAGGCCTGGGACTCAACAAAGTTATGGGCTCTATTCCTACCTTTGAAACATATTAGCTATGTGACTATGAGTAAGTTTAAATTTTAAGAAATCTGCAGAAATGATACTGATATACCAGACTTGCTTATGTGTAACAACAGTGGAATCTTTCAAACAGCATATGATGTAGTCCACCAGACTGATGAAACTGCAGGTCAAAATCAACAGTTTAGGGACAACTAGGTGGCACATGGATAGAGCGCTGGCCTTGGAGTCAGGAGTACCTGAGTTCAAATGTGGCCTCAGACACTTAATAATCACCTAGCTGTGTGGCCTTGGGCAAGCCACTTAACCCTATTGCCTTGCAAAAAAAAAAAAAAACCTAAAAAAAATCAAAAGTTTATCATATGTGCCAGGTATTTGTTTAGTCAACAAAAGTTGAAAAACATTGAGCCAATAAATACTCCAAATAGAAAATTTATTTCCAGTTGAAACCAAACAAAAGTTGGAGACAATTTGTGATGCAAATCCCTCATCCAAGAATAACTATTATGCTTCTTAACCAGTTGTTGAAGTATTCAAATGACTTAAAAGTAAATTGGTATCCTCAGGAGAAATTTCACTAAATCTTACATAATTACCAACAGACTTATTATTAAACTAAAGAAAAAGGAAATACAGGGCTAATGCATAAGTCAAGAAAACAGACATTTTCCCTGCTGTCTGAAAATCCTGTAATGTTTTTTGTTCTCTTCTGCAACTAGCAATGTCAGAAATAAATATCAATTTAAATTAAGGATTCTAATGGCACAAAAAAGCAGAATTTGTTATACTCTTTTCTCTAAAAAGGTCAACTAAATTTATGAGATGAAAAGTTGTTTCTAAAACCATAGATTTCATAAATAAGGCCTCCTGAGAATTTTTGTTATAGTTTGGCACCTTCTGTCTCATTCTCCATCTTAAAATTAATTAAGCACACTCTACCATTAATAGATCTATCACCAAGTTGTTAAAATTTATCACTGTTTTGGATAGGACATTCTATTTTCATATTTTTAATTAACTTTGATGTCACTCTCTGATTTAGAAGATTTTATTCTGTATAATCACATCTGAGACTCTAATACATGGTGCTCCCACCCATACAGACAGGTTGTCTGTTTTACGGGATAATAAAAATATTTAAAAAAAATAAGAACAAAGAAAGGTCATTTGCCTTGTTAGTGTTCATTGTTGATGTGTTTTATTAGAACAGGATTTGATTGCCACTTAAATAACAACAGCTAACAGCACCTGAAATCTTTGCTTTATGGGAATCTTTCAAACCAGTGCCAAGTTATTCATGAAAATGCACATTGGACTTTTTGTATGAAGGCAGAAGATGTATGTAACCCTTGATTCTTCATCATTTTCACAGTGTGATCTTATCTTCTCTGATTTATCAATGGAATTCCTGACCCAATGAAATTTGTTTCCTTCTTTTGTGGCATTTATACTTCAAAATGACAAACATATTTTGAAATGTGTCTTTACCTTTGGACCATGATAATAAAAAATAAATAAGAACATTTTTTTCAATCTGTTCTGAACTTATATCTGCTAGCCTCTTTTGTGATCCATCATTACCAGTATGGGTGAGTAAAGGTAATAGGACTCAAAATCAATAATATCTCAGTCGTGAATTTCTTTTAACTCTGGCCCTATTGATCTCCAACATACTTGTACCTATAAGGTTCATTAAATGGACCTATAAGTATATTTTTCTCTGTGGAGAAAAATCTTCTATTTATTTGGAATTTCAATGACTTCCTTCAGAAGTATACTTAAATAGGGGCAGCTAGGTGGCACAGTGGATAGAGCACCTGCCCTGGGGTCAGGAGTACCTGAGTTCACATCAGGCCTCAGACACTTAACAATTACCTAGATGTGTGGCCTTGGGCAAGCCACTTAACCCCATTGCCTTGCAAAAAAAGTATACTTAAATAAGCTTCCTCTATGCATTGCTGCCTTGCAAAAGGTTAACTTCCTTACTTCCTAAGAATCTTTTAAAGTATTTTAATCTTCAGTTTTTTAATTTTCTTGAAATCATTTCCTGAATTTGTTCTCTGCTATCTGAATGGTAAAATAAATGATGAACTCACAGTACTGTATTTCCAAAATTTATTCTACTGTTTTATATTATTTTTAAATTCATTGAGTGTCTGTGCTTTTAGATCTGGACAATTCATATAGATGGAAATGCTAAGACATAATACTAGGAGATTTCATGTTAATCCATTTGCTTTGAATGATAAGATCTTACCTGGCTATACTACGATGCTTTTTTTTTCCCAGCAGAACAACAGTTTTGAAAAATGTTTGAAAATTCTTTATAGGATGAATAATTGAATTGGAAAATAGCTATACTTTTAGATATGAAGTAGGATCTTCAGGGGTCTCACCTACCTTTGTGTAAAACTGTGCACAAATTTTATTTTTGCCTTAATAAGATCCAGTATAAAACTCAAAATAAAATGCAATATTGCATAAAATGAGGCTATGTAAACATTAGTATGACAGAAGACATTGTATATTTATCTCTCTTACATATGACCTGAATAGAAGTAATAGGTTAGAGACAATTCACTTGGATCTGCATACATATTTATTTTTACTCAGATCATTTTCTTTCCTAAAGCTGCTCCAAACTTCTTCTCCATAGACTGAAATCAGAAGAAGCTAAATTATTTACAATTAAACTCTTCATGAGAATATGCATTCTCATCTCTTTTTTTAGGGTTTTGCAAGGCAAATAGGATTAAGTGCCTTGCCCAAGGCCATTCAGCTAGGTAATTAATTATTAAGTGTCTGGGGTCAAATTTGAACTCAGGTACTCCTGATTCCAGGACCAGTGCTCTATCTACTGCAACACCTAGCCACCCCTATGCATCCTCATCTTCACCCAGACCATTTCCATTCTGCTGTCCAATATATTTTTTCCCTTCTATAACTTTCTTTAATACCTGTAACTAAATTAATACTACCATTGCTTTTAGAAATGGCATGGAAGTGTGTTTCTCTATTGTTCCATTCACTATCTTTTTGACTTCTAAGAATAAAATATTTTTCCATGGTTTCTATTCACCTATCTGTGTATTTGTGTGTGTGTGTATGTGTGTGTGTGTGTGTGTGTGTGTGTGTGTGTGTGTGAGTGAGTGAGTGTGTGTGTGTGTGTGTGTATGTATTTTGTTCTCCAACCTCCTTGAGGGCAAACAGAGTCACTCTTTTACTTGTATCCAGAATATTTTCATATTTTAAGCACTCAATGAATATTTTTGGTAGCTCATGAGATTTATTTCTTCATTTATTCACGATTTTTAAATTTTTAGTTAAGTGACATGATTCAGGTAACATTCTGGTTTCCTGAGCAGACCAAGATGGTGATATGAAGCTAGGAAACTCCCAGATCTCATCCCAAAGCAATTTCAAATGAATTGTCTAAACAGTCCCTAAAGCTACAGAACCCACAAAAATCATAGTGAAACAATGTTTTAGCTCATGTTGTCTTGGAGAAACTTCAGGAAATGACTATCTCACTTGGATTATATGGGAGTCCAGTGCAGTTCCCAAATCAGCAAGAAAAAACTTGAGCAATGAGAGTCCCAAACTCAACTCAGAAGGCAAAGTTTTATACCAGGCACAAAAATATTGAGGGTCTAATAACCCAGAGCCCCAGAAGCAGAACTCAACTATCAAAAAAAAGAAAAAAAAAAGGAAAATAAAATAATCTGAGTATAGATTTCATCTCAGAAGAAGAAAGCAGGGACAAAATGCTTACATGAGAAGTCACCAAGGAGATAATAGATTAGGCAAAAATCCAAAAAGACCTCATAGAAGAGCTCACAAAAGGATTTTAAACATTAAAGAAGAAAGGAAGAAGAAAAATTGTCATGCAGGAGAACCATGAAATGTTGATTGAAGGAAACAATAGCCTTAAAAATAAAACTGCCCAGATGTAAAAAAAGAAAACAAAGCCTTTAAAAGTTAAATTAGCCAACTGGGAAAAGAAATACAAATCTTTTAAAAAGAAAACTTGACCAAAAGGAAAAGGAAACACAAAAGTTAACTGAAGCTTTTTCGCAACGGGTTTGCCGCCAGAACACAGCAGGTGTTGTGAAAACCATCGCTAAACCTCCACAAAAATGGGCAAGAAAAAGACTCACATTAACATTGTCGTCATTGGACACGTAGACTCTGGCAAGTCCACTACGACTGGCCACCTCATCTACAAATGTGGTGGAATAGATAAAAGAACCATTGAGAAGTTTGAGAAGGAGGCTGCTGAGATGGGAAAGGGCTCCTTCAAATACGCCTGGGTCTTGGATAAGCTGAAGGCTGAACGTGAGCGTGGTATCACTATTGATATCTCCCTGTGGAAATTTGAGACCAGCAAGTATTATGTGACCATTATCTATGCTCCAGGACACAGAGGCTTTATCAAGAACATGATTACAGGCACATCTCAGGCCGACTGTGCCGTCCTGATTGTTGCTGCTGTTGTTGGTGAATTTGAAGCTGGTATCTCAAAGAATGGGCAGACCCGTGAGCATGCCCTTCTGGTCTACACACTAGGTGTAAAACAACTGATTATTGGTGTAAACAAAATGGATTCCACTGAGCACCCTTACAGCCAGAAGAGATATGAGGAAATTGTCAAGGAAGTCAGCACCTACATTAAGAAAATTGGCTACAACCCTGACACAGTAGCCTTTGTGCCAATTTCAGGTTGGAACGGTGACAACATGGTGGAGTCAAGCTCTAATATCCCTTGGTTCAAGGGATGAAAAGTCACTCATAAGGATGGTAATGGCTAATGGAACCACACTGCTCGAAGCCTTGGATTGTATCCTGCCTCCAACTCGCCCAACTGACAAGCCCCTCCATCTACCCCTCCAAGATGTCTACAAGATTAGCGGTATTGGTATTGTACCTGTTGGCAGAATGGAAACTGGTGTTCTAAAACCAGGAATGGTGGTCACTTTTGCCCCAGTCAATATTACAACTGAAGTAAAGTCTGTTGTTGAAATGCACCATGAAGCTTTGAGCAAAGCTCTGCCTGGGGATAACGTTGGTTTCAATGTCAAGAACGTGTCTGTCAAAGGTGTACGCCATGGTAATGTGGCTGGTGATAGCAAGAATGATCCACCAATGGAAGCAGCTGGCTTCACTGCACAGGTCATTATCCTGAACCATCCAGGCCAAATCAGTGCTGGCTATGCACCTGTTCTGGATTGTCACACTGCTCACATTGCCTGCAAGTTTGCTGAGCTAAAGGAGCAGATTGATTGTCATTCTGGTAAGAAGCTGGAAGATGGCCTAAATTCCTGAAATCTGGTGATGCTGCCATCATTGACATGGTTCCAGGCAAGCCCATGTTTGTGGAGAGCTTTTCTGATTATCCTCCTCTGGGTCGTTTTGCTGTCTGTGATATGAGGCAGACTGTTGCAGTTGGTGTCATCAAGGCAGTTGACAAGAAGGCTGCTGGAGCTGGCAAGGTCACAAAATCTGCCCAGAAAGCCAAATGAATATTCTGTACAACACCTGCCACCCCAGTCTTAATCAGTGGTGGAAGAACGGTCTCAGAACTGTTTGTCTCAATTGGCCATTTAAGTTTAATAGTAAAAGACTGATTAATGATTACAATGCATTGTAAAAGCTTCAGGAGGAAAGGAATGTTTTTGTGGACCATTTGTTTCGTGGCAGTTTTAAGTTATTAGTTTTTAAAATCAGTAATTTTTAAATGGAAACAACTTGACCAAAAATCTGTCACAGAATTTTGAGACCATTAAAACAGTTTAATGTGGAAAAAAAAACAAATAAAAAAGTTAACTGAAAGAAAAATTAAAAACTAAAATTTAGAGTTAGACATCTGAAAACTATTGACTCATTGAGAATCCAAGATTCCATTAAACAAATCCAAAAAGAATAGTATAATACAATAAAATGTAAAGTACCTCTTAAGAAATGGACTGACCTAGAAAGAGATCCTAGAGAGATAATTTATGAATTATTGGTCTACCAGAAAACCATCATAAAAATGTCTGAAAAATATCTTTCAAGAAATTATCATAGAAGTCTGTCCTATTATCCTAGATAAAGAAGATAACATAGTTCTTCTGGTTATTAGTCTATTATAATGGTTACAAGATGGGTTTAAAACAACTAGAAACAAAAAACAGATTATATTGGGAGAAGGAGGCAAAGACATGAGGACATATGAGATCACATGATGATATATTATAGTACATGGAAAGAAAGGAGAGTGTAAACACTGGGCAAATCTTACTTTCAATAAATTTGACTCAAGGAGGGAACAACATGGGTTTAGAAATTTATTCTACCTTACAGAGAAGGAGGAAGGGATGCAATAAAAATTAAATGTAATAAAGATCTGTGAAATGTTGAAATAAATTTATTGGAAATTAAATACCTTAATTTTAAAGTATGAGTGAATCAAACATTAATTCATAGAAATAATCAACAATTTCATCCAGGAGAGTAATAATTAGGAGACATCATATTAAAACTTGGAGGATGTAGCCAAAAGAAAGTAGTTAATAGGAAAAATTTTGAGTCTATAAATCTTTACATAAATGAAATAACAAAGAAATCAATGAATTGGACATACAACTAAAAAATGCTAGAAAAAGAACAAATTGAAAATCATCAACGAAACACCAAATTGGAAATTCTAAAAAATCAAAGAAGAAACTAAAAAAAATTGATAGTTAAAAAACTATAGAACTAATAAATAAAACTTAGAGAAGGTTTTGTGAAGAAAACAATAAAATAGAAAAAAAATCTTTGGTTAGTTTGATTTAAAAAGAGGCAGAAGAAAACCAAGTGACCAATATCAAAATATTAAAAGAATGAACTATCAATGAGCAAGAAATTAAAGTAACAATTCAAAATGATTTTGTCCAATTGTATGCAACCCCAGAGAAATCACTTAACTATGTTTCTTTTAGTTCTCTCATCTGCAAAGTAAATGGGAGAAGGAAATATCAAACTATTAAAGTATCTTTGCCAAGTAAACTCCAAATGGCTCATGAAGAATCAGACACAACTGAAAAAGTAAAAATGATCAAACACACACACATCCAAATATTGCATGTGTGTATGTGTGTATTCACAATAAAATTCATAAAAGTTTGAAATATATGTTTAAACTTGCATATGTATATGTATATGTACATGTATATGTATATGTATATGTAGATGTAGATGTAGATGTAGATGTATACGTATACGTATACATGTATATGTATATGTATATGTATATGTATATGTATATGTATATGTATATGTATATGTATATGTGTGTTATAGCTCCCATATTTGCCTGAATATATTGATACAGTCAAAGGTAGTTTAAGAGGAAGGCACTGGCATTAAGCAGGATCAGGAAAGCATGAAGTAGAAGTGGTAACTTAGCAACATCTTAAAGAGAAAGAGGATCTAATTGAATTAAAGGTAAGTAAGAATTGTCATCCAGACATGGTGAAGAGCCCAAGAAAAATGTATTGACATAGGTGATGGAACACTTTATGAAGAAAAGACTAGTTTGGTTGAACCACAGTATATAATCAAAGAAGAAAAATCTAATTATTCCATCAAAGTTGATTAAGTCTAGATTGTAGAGGAATTAAAAATCTCAACAGATTATGTTTTATTTTTATTCAAGCATTAATGAGAAGATAGTGGGGCTGGATGAGTAGGAAAAGGGTTTTGGCAAGAACTTTCATAATCAACTTTTGTTCTCTTTTATATGCTGCGTGTGCCTAAAAAGTTGTGGGATATATATAATATATACATATATATATATATATATATATATGTATATGTATTATATATATGAACATATATGTATGGATATACACACATGTTTGTATATATGTATGAAAAATATGATTAGCTTCTTTAGAAAATTATTTCCTTAGCTTTATAGGAGTTATCTTTAAGTTAGGAAATGGACAAATAAAAACATCAAAAGGAAAGATGACTATGATCCTTTACATCATTGGGAACTCCAGTAATAAGCGTTTATATAGGAGTGATCAAGTGTAGGCTATCAGAGAAGGTAAGGAGAATCATCAGTCAATCAGCCATTCCTCACTCATGTTGAATAATTGAGGTAACTCTTTTATACAAAAAGAATACCAAGCTTTACTATATAGCTACCACATACATGCCAGTGACTGCTATTGATGTGCCACAACTAACAGTTCAGGATGAGAGCTGAAGTGTACACATAGTCAATTACCCTATCTTTTATCTCAGCATCATTACCAGTAATCACTTTTACAGAGCATTTTCTCCAGATTGGAATAACAAAGGCACAACTTTTGAGTAGATTGGATGGCAGTAGAAAGAATTTTATCTTGTTCAATATTTTTAATAGATATATACCCATCAAAAGCAATACTAAAGAAAGTGCTTTGGAAACAAGTGATGTAATTTAATTTTCTCTTTTATGTATTAAAGCCAGTAGAATAGACTGGCCTTTAAAATGATCAAAATACTCTTTCTTGTCATTCTTTAAACTACTCTCTGTGCCCAGTTCATCTTGGTAGAGATAATTATTACCTCTGAATTCTTATTTGTAAGGCTATTTTGTCCTGAGTTAAGATGTTAATTTTTACTGCAATTTCTTTTGCTTCATGCTTTAATGAAAACTATGCATCACTGCATTAAATGAAGTCAGGCAGTGGGTAAAATAGAGCACTGCTATTAACCTCTCACATTAGTGTGGAGAGAAGCAAAGAGGAGTTTAATAACTCAGGGGTAAAATACTCATAGTGTAATTATCTAAGCCTGGTTTACCCCAGAATATTAACATAGAGTAATAAACAGATGTCTAGTTTGAGAAAGCAATGAAATTGCATTCAATAATCAATTGTGTCCATTTGATGGCATATTAAAAGATTGGTCTTTTCAAATAGGGTCTCCAACTAGTTAGTATTTCACATCCATAAAATAATATTGTTTCAATTTATTGTTGCATAAAGCCAATAAATTTTTCTGAGATAAAACTGGGAACAGTGGAATTAAATTAAAAATTTAGACTGAAAGAAAACATTAGCTCGTTTTCTTGAGAGCTATCTTCAACTGATCTTCACCCCCAGTTTGCATAAATTTATGAAAAAGCCTTAAAAAACAGATTAATGTTTTAAAAATGGCTATGTTTGTTAGAATCTCATTTTTAAATTTTTTAGTATGTGAAACAATAAGATTCATTAAATGATGAAAATCAAAAGAAAAACCAATCTTAAAAAAGTGACAAAAATTTAAAAGGAAAAAAATAGTTATTGGCTCTATAAGACTAAGAAAATTGTTTCAGGTTCAACTGTCATGTAAAGACTTCAAGTACTGAATGGCAAGCAACTGCCAGTAACTGCTAAGTATCAGCACAAACAGGTTGGACTACATGGTGAAATATTTTGCCAAAGTACCTGGCATTTCCCATTTACCAATGTATCTGTGCTCTCTTTAATGTTGACATTTTTTTAGTATAAATTAAAGCTTATCTTCAACTGCCTAGTCCCTGTAATCAACCTGTTATAAATTCACTGGAGTTTTAACCTAATATTGTTTAGAGTTTAGATTTTACTCTTTCCTCATACAATGACAAAATTCACATGTATATACCTTGCTCTTGCTATATAAGCAGTTCATTTTCTTATCTGATATTTCTCTGATAATGCTCTTCAGATTTCTTCTTTATAATTTCAAGTTCATAATAAATCATTTGTGGTGCTATGTGCCTCTCTGTGCATCTCTACTTCAATTCTTTGTAGTCTAGCTCCATTTCTAGTATAGCTGCTACATTCCTCCCAAAATATTGGTTTAAAAGAAACTGGTTCTTTTTTCACGAAATGTTTAGACACCACTGAAACAACTAAGCAACTTTGCAGCTTAATCCACTTAATTTATTCTTTTCCGTTCTGATTCTAGGTACAATTCATTGTAATGTCCATATTATGCTTTCTAGATAAATTAATGCACATTAATCTTAATCATATATATATATATATACAAACACAGATATATACATAAATACATATTAAAAATATCCACTCTAATATCTTTCAGTGGATTTGTGTTCTCATTATGTGGAAACCACTTTCAGTGATGCAAACCACAACCCATCCTCCTTATCCTATGTGATTCTTTGAAAAAGCTACTTAAACTTCCTCCATAAGGAGTCTACTCATTATGCTCTTGACATTACAAAATTTTTGTTCTGATTTCTATTTACACAAAAATTTTATAGATGATATATAACCAGTAAATAAATATCATTTATTAATTTCTCTAAATCTTAATTAAGAATAATATCACTATACCATCTTAATTGAGAGTTATATCACTATTCCATCTACTAACTTACTTCTATAAATTTGGCAAAATCAAAAGGGACCTTTTAGAAATTGCCTTCTTCAGTTCTTTTGCTTTGCACATTTACTTTTCCCTTTCTACCCATAGGTATCTTCTAGATTAAAAATAAGGTTCTAGCTTTACTTTTTCCTTTCCCATAGTGTTGTTTTCTTATTAGATCAAAACAACAAGACATAATATAGGAGAGAGCTATGAGACAAGAATATTGATTAGGCAAATTTAGGATATCTGTAAACTGAGTGACATTGATCTTAAATAATATTGAACCTCAAAATAAATACAAATTTGTATATATATTTCCACTTCTCATACACTAATAGTACTCTACAACATTCATATACCATAACTTATTCAGCTATTCCCCAATTGATGTGCATTCCCTTAATTTTTTTGCTACTATAAAAAGAACTATTAGAGACATTTTTGAACATTAGGGACTGCTTTCAATTTTTTACCATTTCTCTTGGATATTGACTTTAGTTTCCTGTATCAAAAGGTATGATAAATTCCATTATTCCTTTGACATAGATCAAGATTCTTCTCCAGAATGGATGGATCAGTTCATAACTTCACCAATAATGCAGCAATGTTCCAATCATCCCACATTCTCTCCAACATTAATCATTTTCCATTTTTTCCATCTCAGCCAATCTGAAAGATGTAAAGTTACTTCACAATTGTTTTAATTTCCATTTCTCTAATCAATAGTGATTTTGAGCATTTTTTCATATTATCTATAAATAGCTTTAATTTTTTTATTTGAAAACTGCCTATACAAATCCTTTGACCAATTGTCAATTGTGAAATGATTTGCAATCTTAAAAATTTGTTTCAATTCTGTACATATCTAAGAAATGAAATATTTTTCAGAACTCCTAGCTGAGAAAATCATTTTCCTGCTTTCTGTTTTCCTTCTAATCTTGGCAACATTATTTTTTTTTTTAGATTTTTTGCAAGGCAAATGTGGTTAAGTAGCTTGCCCAAGACCACACAGCTAGGTAATTATTATATGCCTGAGGCCGGATTTGAACTCAAGCACTCCTGACCCTAGAGCCGGTGCTCTAACCACTGCACCACCTAGCCGCCCAGCAACATTATTTTTTTATGAAAAATATTTTATTATTCTTTTTTATTGTTTTTTTGAATTTTACAATTTTCCCCCAATCTCGCTTCCTTCCCCCAGCCCCCACAGAAGGCAGTCTGATAACCTTTACATTGTTTCCATGCAATACATTGTTCAGAATTAAAGGTGTTGAGAGAGAAAACATATCCATAAGGAAAAAAATATATAAGAAATAGCAAAATTAAATAATAAGATATATTTTTGAAAAATTAAAGGTAATAGTATTTGGGCATTGTTTAAACTTCACAATTCTTTCTTTGGATACAGATGGTATTCTCCATCATAGATATCATAAATTGTCTCTGGCGCATTGATGAAATGAGTAGGTCCATTAAGGTTGATCATGAACCCCATGTTGCTGTTAGGGTGTACAATATTCTTCTAGTTCTGCTCATCTCAATCAGCATCAGTTCATGCTAATCCTATGAGGTTTCTCTGAATTCCCATCTGGCTTACAATAGAACAAAATTGTTTCATAACATATGTATACCACCATTTTTATCAGTCATTCCCCAATTAATGGACATTCCCTTAATTTCCAATTCTTTGCCACCACAATCAGGGCTGCTGTGAATATTTTTGTAAAAGTGATGTTGTTACCCTGTTTCAGGATCTCTTCAGGGTATAGACCTGGTAGTGGGATTGTTGGATCAAAGGGTATGCATATTTTTGTTGCCCTTTGGGTGGTAATACAAAATTGTTCTCCAGAAGGGTTGGATGAGTTCATATCATACCTCCACCAATAATGTATTCATGTCCCAGATTTCCCAAATCTTTTCCAACATTGATCATTGTCCTTTCTGATCATATTGGTCAGTCTGAGGTGTGTGAGGTGGTAACTCAGAGATGCTTTAATTTGCATTTCTCTAATAAGTAATTTTTTAGAGCCTTTGCATATCCTTTGAAGATTTGTCAATTGAGAAATGGCTTGTTTTGTTAATATAAATTTGATTCATTTTCTCTCTCTCTCCCTCTCTCTCTATATATATACATATATATATGTATATATATATATATATATATACATACATTATAAATGAGTCTTTTATCAGAAATACAAGGTGTAAAGAGTGTTTCCCAATTTTGCTACTTTTCTTTTGATCTTGGTCACAGTGGTTTTGTTTGTGCAAAAGTTTTTTTAATTTAATGTAATCAAAATTATCTAATTTGTTTTTAATATTCTCCATCTCTTTCTTGGTCATAAACTGCATATCCCTATCAAACTATTCTTTGATCTCCTAGTTCACTTACAATCTTGACTGTCAAGTCTAAATCCTGTACTCATTTTGATCTTATCTTGGTATAGGGTATGAAAAGTTGTTCTAATCCAAGTTTCTGTCATACTAACTTCCCCCCACAGTTTTTATTGAGAATAGTGTTCTTATCACAGAAATTGGACTCTGGGTTTATCAAACATTGTACATTGCTGTAATCATTTAGTGCTACCTCATTTGTACCTAATATATTCTACTGATCCACCACTCTACATCCTAGACAATAACAGAAAGTTTTGAAGACCGATGCTTTATAGTATAATTTTTGACTGGGTAAGCCTGTCACTTTCTTTTGCACTTTTTTCCCCATTAAATCCCCGGATAATCATCACTTTTTCTTTCCCCCATAAATTTATTTACAATATTTTCAAGCTTATTAAAGTATTTTTTGGAATTTTGATTGGTAATGGTTTATTTTAGGGAGAATTGTCATTTTTATTATATTAGCTCACTCTTTCCATGAGCAGTTAATTTTGGCCCAGTTTTTAAATCTGATTTTATTTGTGACAGAAGTGTTTTGTAGTTGTTTTCATAGAGTTTCTGAGTCTGCCTTGGCAGGTAGACTATAAAGTATTTTATGTTGTTTGAAGTTACTTTGAATGGGATTTCTCTTTCTTCATCTTGCTGTTGTATCTTGTTAGTAATATATAGAAATGGTGAGATTTATGAAGATTTATGAAGGTATATTTTATATCCTGTGACTACTAAAGTTGCTAATTGTTTCTAAAATTTTTAGATGATTTGTTAGGATTCTCTAGGTATACCATCGTGTCATCTACAAAGAGTGAGAGCTTTTTTTCTTCCTTCCCAATTCTAATTCCTTCAATTTTTTTTCTTCTCTTATTGCTGGAACTAATATTTCTAAAACAATATTGAATAGTATTGGTGATAATGGGAATCCTTGTTTCACCCTGGATCTTATTGGGAATGGCTCTAGCATATCCTCATTGCATATAATGGTTGTTGATGGTTTCAGATAGATACTGCTTATAATTCTAAGGAACAATGCATTTATGCCTATGCTCTCTAGTGTTTTTAGTAGGAATGGGTTTTGCATTTTGCCAATGGATTTTTCAGCATCTATTGATATAATCATATAATTTCTGAAAGAATTTTTATTGATATCATTATTTAAACTAAGTTTTCCTAATATTGAACCAAACCTGCATTCCTGGGATAAATCCTGCTTGGTCATAACATATTATCCTGGTGATAACCTGCTGTAATTACCTTGTTAAGATTTTTATTCAATATTTTTGCATCTGTATTCATTAAGGAGATCAATATATAATTTTCATTCTCTATTTTGACTCTTCCTGGTTTAGCTGACAGCACCATAATGGTGTCAAAGAAAGAATCATGCAAACTTCTTTCCACCCGTATTTTGCCAAATGGTTCATGTAGAATTGGAACCAATTGTTCCTTAAATGTTTGATAGAATTCATTGTGAATACATCTGGCCCTGGAGATTCTTAGGGCATTAAATAGTGGCTTGCTGAATTTCTTTTTCTAAGCCAGGGTTATTTAGGTATTTAATTTCTTTTTCATTTAACCTGGACAACTTATGTTTTCTGAACATTCATCATTTCACTTAGATTATGAAATTTATTAGCATTCATTTGTGAACAAAATTCCACATTGTTACTTTAATTTCCTCCTCATTGCTGATGAGTTCAAATTTTTCATTTATGATACTGGTAATTGGTTTTCTATTTTCTTTTTTAATCAACAGATTTATCATTTTTTTGGCTTTTTCATAAAACCAACTCTTGGTTTTATTTATTAGTTCAATAACTTTCTCCATTTCAATTTTATTAGTTTCCCCTTATTTTAGAATTTATAATTTAGTATTTAATTAGGGGGTTTATAATTTATTATTTAATTTTTTTTAGTTGCATGTTTAGTTCATTGATTTCCACTTCCTCCATTTTATTAAGGTAAGCTTTTAAAGATATAATATATCCCCTGACAACTGTCTTAGCTGTATCCCCTAAGTTTTGGTATCCTGTCACAGTTTTGTCATTATATAGGCTGAAAACATTAATTCTTTCTATAATTTGTTGTTTAATCCACTCATTCTTCAAAATTAGGTTATTTAGTTTCCAATTAGTTTTAGGTCTAATTCTCCCTGGCCCATTATTGCATGTGATTTTTATTGCATTATGATCTAAGAAGGATGCATTCACTATTTCTGCCTTTCTGCATTTGGTTATTAGGATTTTATGCCCTAGAATATGATCAATTTTTTTCTAAGTGCCATGTACTACAGAAAAAAAAGTGTATTTCTTTCTATCACTTTTCAACTATTTCCAACAGGCTATCATATCTATGTTTTCTAACGTTCTATTTACCACCTTAACTTCCTTCTTGTTTATTTTACAGTTAGATTTATCTAAATCTAAGAAGAGTAGGTTGAGGTCTGCCACTAGTAGAGTTTTGCTATCTCTGGCTTCCTGTAATTCATTCAACTTCTCCTCTAAGAATTTGGATGCTACACCACTTAGCGCATACATATTTAGAATTGAAATTGCTTCATTGTCTATGGTACCATTTAAAAGGATATAGTTTCATTCCTTATCTCTTTTAATGAGATCTATTTCTGCAGCTGATTCATCTGAGATAAGGATTGTTACCCCTGCTTTTACACTTCAGCTCAAGCAAAATATACTTTGCTCCAACCTTTTACCTTTACTCATATGTATCTCTCTGCTTCAAATGAGTTTCTTGTAGGAAGCATATTGTAGGATTCTGGTTTTTTCATCCTCTCTTCTATTCACTTACATTTTAAAGGAGAGTTCTTCCCATTCGCATTCAAAGTTATAATTACTAAATCTTTATTGCACTCCTTGCTTTCTTACCTCTGTTTATATTTTCCCTTTTTTTCACTTTATGTATATTCCCAAGTATTTTGCTTCTGAATATCACCACCTTCAGTGTGTTTACCCCCTTGTATTAAACTCCTTCCCCTTTCATTCCCCTTTCCCTTTGCCCCTCCTTCATTCTGTTAGTTCCTCTTTTCTTGCCCCTCCCCTTTTACCCTTTTAATATTCATAAAGTAAGATAAGTTTCTCAACTTAACTGTGTATTTTCATGTTAACATTAGGCCTAATCTGATGAGAGCAAGATTCAGGCATTTCTTACCTCCTCCTTCCTTCTTCTCTATTGCAATAATTTCTTTATACCTCTCTATATTATGTGATTTACCCCATTCAGTCTCCTCAAATCTGCTGTCTCTTTACTGTTCCCCATTTTTTTAAAGAGATATAGGTTTTAAATCATTCTATCAGAGTCACAGAAAAGTCATGAATGTCCATCACTTCTGGCTAAGTATATTCTTTTGAGTAGAGATACAGTTCTCAAGAGTTATGAGAATCTTTCTCCCAGGTTGGGATACAGCCAGTTTCATCTTATTGGATAGCAGTTTTTTTTTTCTTTACCCCACCTGTTTTTACCTTTTCATGTGTCTCCTGCCTGATGTTCAAATTCTCTATTTAGCTCTGGTATTTACATCAGGAAAAATTGAAATTCTTCCATTTTGTTAAATGCCCATCTTATCCCCTGGAAAAGAAAGCTCAGTTTTCCTGGATAGTGCATTCTTGGCTGCAAAGCAGGATTCCTTGCTCTTTGGAATATTGCATTACATGCACTTCAATCCCTTAATGTTGATGCAGTCAGTTCCTGTGAAATCCTTACTGTGGCTCCTTAGAAACTAAATTGTTTGTTTCTGACTGCTTGCAGTATTTTCTCTTTTATCTGATAGTTCTGGAATTTGATAACAATATTCTTTCTTGTTTTCATTCTAGGAACCCTTTCCAGAGGGGATCGATGTATTCTTTTTATTAACATTTTGTTTCCAATCATATACAATATTATTATATATAATTATTAGTAATATATATCATATATCATATATATATATTAAAATAGTAATATATTCATCTGAATTTTTCAATTTTTGCCCCCCCTTCCCTCCCTTCAACAGAAGGCTGTCTGATGTCTACATTGTTTCCATACCATACATTGATGTAAATTGAATGTGTTATTAGAATAATCATGAGTAAACATAAACCCCCTGCCCCCCCAAGAAGGTGAGAAACCTCAAGAATAGAGAGAGAGAAAAGAAAATCTGCTTCAGTCTGTGTTCAGATTCCAATAGCTCTGTCTCTGGGGTGAGTTGATTTCTTTATCATAAATCCACCAGAGAAGTTGCTTCAATATTTTTCACACAGTTGCTATTACTAGCTCTACCTAAACTCTATTCCTCCCAACTCTCATTTATTCTATTTTCTCTCTCTCCTTTCATTCTGTCCTTGGCCAAAAGGGTGTTGTATCTGTATATCATCTCCCTCAATCTTCTCTCTCTTCTATCACCTATCCCCCACTTCCCTTTTCCCCATTCCCCCTTATCCCATACCTTTCTTCTTATTTTTCTCTAGAGTAAGATAGATTTCCTCACCTTATTAAGTGTATATGTTATTTCCTCTCTGAGTCATTTATGATGAGAATGATGGCTTACTCATTCCCCTTACCTTCTCCCTTTCCACGCCATTGAAAAAGCTTTCTCTGGACTCTTATGTGAAATTTCTTAGTTTCTTCTTCAACTTCTTTTCCTTCCTCCCAGTACTTTCCCTTATCACCCATTGACTCCATCTTTTTTTCTATATTATACCATTATATTCCACTCCTTCCTATGTCCTATCTATATATGCTCCTTCTAACAGCTCCTATAAATGAGAAAGTTCATATGAGTTATCAATATCTTTTTCCCATGCAAGAATAGAAACATTTCCATATCTTTAACTTCCTCATAGTCCTTCTCTTCCATGCCCTCCATGGTTCAGCAGAATCCTGTACTTGGAGATCAAACTTTCTGTTCAACTCTGGTTGTTTCAATAGGAAAGTTCGAAAGTCCCCTGTTTCATTGAAAGTCCATCTTTTTCCCTGAAAGAGTATGTTCAGTTTTACTGGGTAGTTGATTTTCAGTTGTAAACCAAGATCTTTTGCCTTCCAGAATATGATATTCCAATCTCTACAAGGTCTTAATGTAGATGCTGCCAGATTTGTGTAATCTGACTATGGAGCGTCAGTTGTTGAACTGTTTGTTTTTAGCAACTTTTAGAATTTTCTCTTTGATTTGGGAGTTTGGGAATTTGGCTATAATATTCCTGGAAGTTTTTCTTTTGGGATCTCTTTCAGGAGGTAACAGGTGAAATCTCTTGATTTCTATTTTACCCTCTGCTTCTAGGTTCTCAGGGAAATTTTGCTGTATTACTTCTTGAAAAATGAAGTCTAGGCTCTTCTCCTGGTTCTGGCTTTCAGATAGACAAATAATTTTTAAATGATTTCTTCTGAATAAATTTTCAAGGTCGGTTATTTCTCCAATAAGATATTTCACATTTTCTTCTAATTTTTGACTTTTAGGAAGAATTTTATTTCTTTCTGATTTTTTGCAAAGTCATCAGCTTCCATTCCTTCCATTCTGCATTTGAAGGAGTTATGTTCTTCAGAGAGGTTTTTTTATCTCCTTTTCTAGCTGACCAATTCTCCTTTTTAAGGCATTCTTCTCCTCATTTGCCTTTTTCTTTACTTTTTCCATTAGGCCTTAACTGATTTTAACATATTTTCTTCAGTATTTTTTGTATATCTTTCATCAAGATTTTGATTTGGTTTTCATGATTTTTCTGTATCTCTCTCCTTTCTCCTCCCAACTTTTCCTACATCTCCATTCATTGCTTTACAAAGTCTTTTTTGTGCTCATCCATAGTCTGAGCACATTTTGTATTTCTCTTGGAGGTTTTGGATATAAAAACTTGGATTTTTGTCATCATCTGAGTATGTATTTTGATCTTCCATGGCACTAAAGTAATTCTCTATGTTCAGATTCTTCTTTTCCTGCTTTTTACACATTTCCTCAGCCCAAGACTAATTTAGAGCACTTACAAGACTTTGTGTTTTTTTCGGGGGACACCCCACTTGGACCTTTATGCCTCCAAGGTCTTATGCTTTCTTATCTGTGCTTTGATATGGAGATGGTCCCCATACTTCCCTCTACCCTGGGGCTATAGTGAGGAATATTTCTCTCTTAGTAAGGAAGCCCGAACTGCAAATCTGAGTGTAGGCAAACAGCAGAGTCCTACTGCAAGGGAGAGCAGAGAAATCTCTGCAGACTTCCCTTGCTGTCTCTAGTTATGCAGTCTGCTTTCTCCAGATTCCCACTGCAGATTCTTGCGACCGATGCTCCTCACTCCAAACTCATTCTGGTGTAGCAGAGTTCTCTCCCTACCCCTTTATACTGTTGCAGGTGATCTCTGGGCTGGGCTGGGCTGTGTTGCTGCCACTGCTTTTTTTCCAGACTCCAGTCCTGGTGAAACACAACTTTTCTGTGGAACTTCTAAGTTATCTTGGACTAGGGACAATGTATTACTCAGTCTTTCTGTGGGTTCTGCCTCTTTAAATTTTGGTTAGAGTCATCCTTTGTTTTTTGGCCATTTGCAGGAAAGGAGTTCTCGGGAAATGCTACCTTCACACTGCCATCTTGACTCAGTCCCCCCAATATATTCTTTCAATAATTATTTTTCCCTCTTGTTCCATGATATCAGGGAAGTTTTCCAGCTCTAAAACCTCTAATTTTAAGTCAAGACTTTTTTCCCTCTTCAATGTTTTCAGGAAGACCAATAATTCTTAGATTGTCTCTCCTGGATCTAATCTCAAGGTCAATGGTTTTGCTGATGAGGTATTTTACATTTTTATCTATTTTTTCAATACTTTTGTTTTGTTTAACAGAGTCTCACTGTCTCATGAAGTAATTAGTTTCCACAGATTCCATTTTTTTAGTGAAGAATTTTCTTCATTTACATTTTGTAGCTACTTTTTCGATTGATCAAGTCGATTTTTGAAGGGTTTTTTTTTCCATTTGCCCAATTATTTTCTTTTTGCATTTGCCCAATTGAGGATTTGAAAAAATTATTTTCTTTTTGTATTTGTCCAATTGTATTTTCCAAGGATTCATTTTCTTTTGGGAGATGGTAATTTTCTCTTGCAAGGTAATAATTTTCCCTTGTGTTTCTTTTCCCAATTTTTTCCTGTAGATTTTCATTTTTAATTTTTTTAGCTTTTGCTAGGCAATGGGGTTAAGTGGCTTGCCCAAGGCCACATAGATAGGTAATTATTAAGCTTCTGAGGTTGGATTTGAACTCAGCTGCTCCTGACTCCAGTACCAGTATTCTATCCACTATGCCAACTAGCTGCCACCCAAGTGATTTTGAAACTCCTTCCTGATTTCTTTTAAGAAAGATTTCTGATCTGGAGACCAATTCATATTCTCCTTAGAAGTTCTAGATCTCTCTGGCTTAAGATCTTTTGTCTTCTGTATAGTTTTCAATGGGCCCTTCATTCGCTGGCCTTTTGTTATTTTCTTAAGATCTTGTGTTGGGGGGGTTGGGACTGGTTCACAGACCTTTAGTTTTGAAAACACTAGAGCCTTTGCTTACTGGGTTTAGTAACTCCAAGTGGGCAGGCCTGAGGGGGCAGGTAGGGGGTAATGGATACTTTATCTTTGAACAATGTGGGGTACTGGGCCCTGTGGCAAGGTAATCTCCTTATTTATCTGAGGGAGCTCTGCTGCGCACAACTGAGCCTGGGGTGGGGGGGTGGCAATGGTTTCTGTGTTTGTTCTGGGAAGAGGGCTCTGCTGAATGTATGAAGTTCACAGTCGAAGCCGAACAGATCGATGCCCAGCTGCATTCCGCAATTCTTTGTGCAAACTCACCCTCCAGCCCTGATGGGTCTTCCTAGACCTCTGCTTCCACAGCCAAAGCCTCCATGGCTAAGGAAAATCCTCCAGCTTCACCCCACTGCTGCCTCTGGGCTGGTTCTCTACGCTCTGCTACCTGTTCACCCATGGTACCCTGAGACAGACCTGGTTGGTAAATGTTCTTCTCCTAGCTTCTTTTTTCTGGGATTTGTAGTTCCAATTTCTATTATATGGTTTCATTCATATTTATTTCTGAAAACTTTCATCTTATTTCATATTATGTTATTCCCTGTCACCATCATTTTTCTTAAAAGAATATGCTGAGGAAATAATATGGAGATAAAGAGATCTTAGCACAGAGAAGCCTGGCTTCTCTCTACCATCTTGGCCAGAAGTGAGGAAAAAAAATAATCATTCATATTCTTGATTTAGTCATAAATTTCTACACTTTCTATAGATCCACCAGAGTAATTCTTTTGTCTGTTAATTGGTCAATGACATTAACTTTTATGCCTAATTCCTGTTCCATTTTTACTTTTTTGGCAAAGGGTGTGAGATATGGATCTATGCCTACTTTTTAAACAAACTATTTTACAATTTTCGCAGACTTTTTTTTTGTCAAGCAGTGAGTTTTTATCCCATTGGTCCATAACTCTACTACATAAACAGAACCAGACAGTTTTGATGCTGCATTTTAGTATAGTTTTAGATTTGGTACACCTGGGTCACCTTATTTTGCATTTTTTAATCAAGCAAGATTAGGAGAAAATTTGTAAATTTCAAAATAAATAAAAGCCCTCTTACAAAAAAGAAGAAATGGAGGGGAAGGCCATTAGTTGGGGAATGACTGAACAAAGTTCTGTATATGAATGTGATAGAATGCTATTTTTCTATAAGAACTAATGAGGAATAGGATTTCAGAAAAGCTTGGAAAGGCTTGCTTCAATTGTTATGGAGTGAAATGAATAGAAGAACATTATTCACATTAGCAACAGCATGGGGTGATGATCCACCCTGAAGGATTTTTTCATGTTTATAGC
This sequence comes from Macrotis lagotis, assembly GCF_037893015.1. Taxonomy (NCBI): domain Eukaryota; kingdom Metazoa; phylum Chordata; class Mammalia; order Peramelemorphia; family Peramelidae; genus Macrotis; species Macrotis lagotis. Next base: position 230,694,127 of record NC_133666.1, on the reverse strand, counting down.
AGGTGAATTGACAAATAAGAGAAGGAGGGAGAAAACTGTAAAACTCAAAACCTTGCAAAAACTGATTGGTAAAAACTACCATTCCATGTAGATGGAAAAAAGAAATTTTAAAAGAAGTTTTAAAAATTTTTAACTCTACCTTTGTGCCAAGGAGATACAATCCCAGATTTTTGTGCTGATGGCTAGAGGTCTGATCACTGGCTTTCCACACTAAGGCCTCTGGTACCAGAAGCTTGCTCCCTGTATTAGAATAGCCTGACTCAGTTCTACCTGTTCTGTGTTTTTGCCTTTCCTGGCTGGCAGCACCCCTTCTATGCTGAAACTGGGGACCTCAATCAGACTGCTGCACCACTGGCTTGTTGGACCAGGACATAGGGACTTCAGTTACTAATCTCTGTTGTGGCTAAGAGTCTTCCACCAGTCTCTCTATTCCCCTACTCAGCTGGTTTTGTTCCTTTTTTTATCAGCTGAGACAGAATTTTCATGAAGTCCCTCCAAGGTATCTTGAACAGAAAACTTGCTTCACTCTGTCTATTCTCTGTTCTGCTGCTTCAGAGTCGTTTTACAGACTTCATTCAAAACTGTTTAAAATGGAAACTGGAAAAAGTTTAGGGAATTTCATGATTTCTCTCCACCACCTTAGTTCTGTCCAGGAGGTTCAAGAAAACCTTGGGACAGTTATAAAGGACAGTGCCAATGGGGTTGTCTTTGTGGGCTTCTCCTTTTTTTAAAAATAGTTTATTTTAATCTTAAGCTTATTATTTTTTTCTTTTCACTGACCTATTTTACTCTCCATCCCCTCTCCTATACACACATTGATCATTTTTAATTAGTTTCTCATTATTGGCATAAATGCCCCAACATTTATGTCACTTTGTGTATTTAAGCTCATCATTTCTCTGTCAGAAGGTTAGAGATAAGTTTCATCTTCATTGCTTTGGACTCATAGTTTATCATTTTATTGATCATATTTCTCATTTTTTATTTATTATATTACTATTATATAAAGTGTTTTAGTTGTACTTGTTTCTATCATCAGTTCACAAAATTCTTTTTAGCTTTCTATAAAAGTGCTCCTTTCACCATTTTGTGGCATAATACTATTTTAATTGTATTTCTATAAAATTTGTTTAGTTATTCTTCTATTGTATGACACTCCCATAATATTTAAAGTTTTGTAAATCATGCAACAATTTCAAAACACACTATACAAGATTTAAGAAGGATGAAAATACAATTTTATTATCCCAGCTATTATTTCAGGAGAGAATAGAGCACAGAGAATATAATAATTTAGAGTTTATGCCTGGTTGCAAAAGACTAATGATTGATCATGCCACTTCCATCTTGGAAGCAATGAAGTAGAGATAATGAGCTTGACATGTTTTTTTAAGAGGAAATCCAATGTAGCAATTCATTTTGCTAGTTTCTGTTTGTTACAGGTTAGAATTTCTAGGGGTTTGGAAATGCGAGGCGACAATTACTGTAAAGTGACAGTTTACAAAGAGATGCAAGTAAGGAGTGAATTTTTGTTATTGACTTATTAGATTTAATTTATTTTGCAAATGACCAATTTAGGGCATATAGTTGGTGCAGTAGATAATGTGCTGGCCCTAGAGTCAGGCTAGACTGTCTTCCTTTGTATTTTTTTCATTGCTTCCATTGATATTCTTATCTTTTGTTCCTCCATATGAATTTAGTTATTATTTTTCCTAGTTCCCTAATATAATTCTTTGGAATTTTAATTGATATAACACTAAATAAACAATTTAATTTAGGTAAAATTGTCTTTTTTTATTGAATTAGCTCATCCTACCAATGAGCAATTGATATTTGCCCCACTATTTAGATCTAATTTTATTTATGTGAAAAATGTTTTATAATTGTTGTAAGAGAGTAGAGTTTTGCTGTCTATACCTTCTGTAACTCATTTAGCTTCTCCTCTAAGAATCTGGTTGCTATGCTCCTTGGACTACACATATTTAGTATGAAAATTGTGTCATACCTATGGTACATTTTAGGAGGATATGGTTTCCTCCCTTATGTCTTTTAATGAGATCTAATTTTGTAGCTGCTTTGTCTGAGATAAGGATAAGCTTTTTTCACCTCAGCTGAAGCATAATATGTTATATTCTAGCCTTTTACCTTTACTCTCTAGGTATCTCTCTGCTTCAAATGTGTTTCTTGTAAGCAGTATATTGTGGAATTCTGATTTTTATTCTACTCTGGTATCTACCCTTTAATGAGATAGTTCATCCTAATCACATTCAAAATTATAATTACTAACACTATATTTCTTCCATGCTTACTCCTTCCATTTTCATTTTCTCCCTTCATTCAACTTATCCCTCCTCCCCTCCACCTTCCCCTTCTATCCACCCCTCACTTTCCCCCTTTTCCTTTTCCTTATCTTCTTTTTCTCCCTTTTGTCAGACCCTCCTTCTCTCCCCCTCATCCCCCTCCTAATACTTGAAAGGTAAGATAAATTTCTAAACTCAACAGAGTGTTTTTGTTATTCTATTTTTGAGCCAAATTTGATAAGGCTAAAATTCAGGAGGTTCTCACCTCCTCCCTTCTTCATTGCTATTATAATAGGTCCTTTGCAACTTTTCATGAGATACAGTTTATCACATTCAACTTCTCCCTCCTCCTGTTTCTTTACTATCCCCCATTTTAATTACACACACACACACACACACACACACACACACACACACACACACACATGACCTTGCATATGATCATTCCATCAAAATCATGGACATACTATAATTATCCAAATCTTCAGTCTAAGTGTATTTCCTCAAATAGAGTTACAATTCTGAATACTTATGAGTATCTTCTCCCCAGGTGGGGATATAACCAGCTTTATCTTATTGAATAGCAGGTTTTTTTAGATTTTCCTCCCTTCACTTTTCATGAATCTCTTCAGTCCCCTGTTTGGAGATCAAGTTTTCTGTTTAGTTCTTCTCTTTGCATCAAGAAAGATTGAAAGTCACATATATTGTTTAATGTTCAACTTTCCTCCAATAGAAAATGTTCAGTTTTGCTTGATAGTAGGTTCTTTGTTGTAAACCAGGCTGTCTTGTGTGATCCTGATTTCTCCTTATCTATTTTCTGAACTATGGATCCAGGATTTGGGGTTTTTTTTTGGTTGTTCAATGTTCTCAAGTAATCCCATGATTCTTAAATTGTCTCTACTGGATCAATTTTCCAGGTTAGTTGTTTTACCGATGAAATAGTTTACATTTTCTTATATTTTTTTTTAACAGATTCTTAGTTTCTCATGAAGTTATTGGTTTCCACAGATTATAATCTTGTTTTTAGAGAAGAAATTGTTTCATTTACCTTTTGCATCTACTTTTCCAATTGGTAAATTCTATTTTTGAAGAATTTTCCATGCTTTTCCATTAGTTCGATTGTGCTTTAAAGTAATTATTTTCTTTTTGCATTTCTCCAATTATATTTTTAAAGGATTTGTTTTTTTCTGATGCTTTTTGTTATAATATGTTAATATTCTCTTACATAGTGTTAATTGTCTCTTTTAACTCCTTTCACAATTATTCCCTTTGATTTTTAAACTCCTTTCTTTTCTCTTCTAAGAAATCTTTCTGGCTGAAGACCAATTCATATTCTCCTTTGAATCTTCACAGAGACTTTTTCTTCTGGTGTCCTTTTCTGAGGTGGTATCATTGTCTTTTGAATGTAAGCATTCAATAGACCCTGATTTATGCTGACTTTTTTTTCATTTTGGGATGTTAGTTTTTCCTAGAACCTTATGTTGAGCAAGGAAATGCTTTTCAGACTTTTGCTATGGAAATCCCTATATGCCTTGCTTTTTGTAGTTAGGAACTCCTGGGAGTTACTCAGTGGACTTTCCAGTAAGGAACTTGAAGCTTTTTCTGGATTGTCTGTTTTGGAGGTTTCAGTATCCCACTCCCCAGACTTGAGGTTGGAACTGGGCTGTCCTCATACAATCTGGACTAGATCATTAGGACTAGAAAAGCAAATAGCTCTCTTGGGGCAATCAACACTAGGGAATATCTGTAATGCACACCTGGATCATGGGGCAAGATTTCAATTCCTGGAATTGTTTCTGTGTTTGTACAGGAGGAAGTTAGACTAATACAAGAACAATGGGCGCTCCTCTGGAAATATAGAGCTCACAGAAAGGGCCTTTCAGACCAGCCCAACTGCCCCAATGTAGCTGCACATGAGCACTCCTCATCTGCCTACTGCATACATCACAATGCCTTCAGCAATGGTTCTCAGGTTAGTCTCTGGACCTCATGCTACCATGCTACTTTGGGTCTCTGTTCTCTGCCCTGGGCATGATCATTCTCCCCCATGGCAGATCTTCCTGGAACATGTTTCCCTCTGCTCTTCTGTGGGTTCTTTTGATTCAAAATCGATTAAGAGGTTTGATTCATTTCAGTTCTGAGGAAAAGTGCCTGGCTTCCCTCAACCATTTGGGGAGAAGTACTTATTTATCACTTTTAAAGCGTATTTTCAAATTTTACTGCTAATTATTCACTCAAATCATACCTAAAATAGCAATTTTGGGAATGCATATCTTTCCACAGATATGCAAAAATTGACTTCCATTGTTTTGTTATTTTTACTAATCTACTTAAAATGAGCAAAAAACTTTGAGTTACCTAGATTTTCATTTTTCTTATTAATGAAGATTTGTATCATTAATAATTTATAATTCCTGATTTTTTGAATATATCATTGGCTACTTAGGCACTGAGGAAGAGTTCTCCATCTCATGTATTTATATTAATTATATATAAATATCTATATAATATATATAAAATATAATATATGCATGTTAGGTCAGATAGGGACATATGCTATATCTCATAAATTATCTCAGATAAGAATGTATTATATAAATGCAATAAAATCTATGACTATAATACTGTATATGAATATATAAGTAAATGCTAATATATTCACATATTACATTCCATATATCACATACCATTTATGAGATATTTAGTATCATTTTTCCCATTATTCATAGTCCCTTTTCTCAGAAGTTGGAATTGGAATTCAACCCAAGATGTGTCTTATTTTTCACTGCTATAAAGAGCCATAGACAAAAATAGGACACAAAAAGGTCTCCAGAGCATTTGGGGGAGGAGAATGAGATCCTCAGTGGATGGTTTATGGAAAGAATGGACACAAAGAAAGGATAACTTGATAAGGTCATAAAGTAGAAATATATGTTACCACCACCAAAAGAAAGGATACTTATACTAATGATGCTATATATCCATGAGAAACATCAGTCTTAATTAGAGGCATATTCCCTCCTTGTGATAAATTAAAATCATGAAAATAATTCAGTCTGAGAACATCCTACAAATGCTGGCAAAAAATCTCTAGATAAAAGTTATGAGGGTAGGAACAGCAACATTATTGAAGTTTTAAGGCACATAATCATATTTATGGTTTCTATTTAAACATAAAATAGGAAAAGTAAACAGTAGAATTATTTACATTGAACTTGGCAATCATTCATATTGATTGTCTTTGATACACTTGAACATTGTCAGTCCTCATGCCACAGATGAAAAAGGTCCAGGTCAAGAATAAATTATATTTCCTTCTTTTGGAGTGTGGTGGATGAGCTTCTATCTAAAATCACTTATTCCTAAAAAACTGAAGGCTTTGAGATCTCATTCTTTCAAGGAATGTAAGAACAGGGAATCTGAAACAATCCTAAAAAGGCAAATCATAAATTAAGCAATGGAAATCACTTTTACAGTTTTGTCCCATAGATTTCATTCTCCACCATGGAAGCAAAGAGACTTATCTCAGCCTTTGGACACCTTTGGATTTAATGATATTTCATTTCAATGTGCTCAGGTGGACTATACAAAGAGGAGAATATGATACAAGGCTGTCTAATAAAATAAATTATCGATTTTGTTTATAAAGATAGTGTTGGTTCAATTTCAAAGCCATTTTTTGCATAATTATATGCTTTAAAAACACTGAACCAAAGAAGGTGGAACATAGAATTCTGTCTTCACTATAATGAAGGAGAATTAATTACCTGCATGTTGCTTGAAATTTTAAATTATTTTAACTAAAGAATTAAAACTATTCAGTTCATATATGGAGTACTAAAAGAGGAGATAGACAGTGACTGGGTTAGATATGTGACATCTTAAAAATTTCAAATCCTTAGTTCAAAAGGTGAGATGCTAATGCACATGCATACTCATAATTATATATACTTATATATTTGCATGAATATGAAAATTGTATGTGTGTGTGGAAGGGGGTATAATTTTGAGTGTTAAAACCTTTTGGTTGACTCCTATTTAAGACAAAATGATACTTATATCAGTTTATTAATCAAATAATTATTTCTGTTTCTTTTAAAAACATTATATTTATTTGGTTTTCCAACTATATGCAGTGGCAGGTTTTATGAATCATTTTCTTTTTGCAATGTTTTAAATTTTACATTTTTCTCTCTCCCTCCTTTCCTCTCCACTCCTGCTGAAAGAAAACAGTTTAATATAGGTCCTACATTTATAATCATGCTAAACATAGCTCCATTTTGACCACGTTGTGAGAGAAGATTCAGGTCTAAATGGAAGAAAGAAAATATTAGAGAGGGGGAAAATGGCATAATAAACAAAACAACTTCTAAAATTCAAACTAATAAGCTTTGGTCTTCATTGAAATTCCGTAGTTTCTTCTCTGGATAGGAATGCTATTTTCCATCACAAAGTCTTTTTAAAATTCTCTTTTAATATTGTACTGTTGAAATTAGCAACCAAGGTTCATGATTGATCATCATCCCACATTGTTTTTAGTGTTTATAAGGTTCTGGCTCTGCCCATTTCATTCAACATTAATCCACACAAGTCTTTCCAGGAATTTTTGAATTCTCATACTTCATGACTTCTTGTAGAATAATAGTGTTCCATGACAGACACAATTTGTTTAGCCATTCCCAATTGATAGGTGTCTGCTCAATTTCCAGTTCTTTGCCATTAAAAAAGAGGTGCTATGAATATTTTTGTACATGGGGAATGTTTACCCTTCTCTTAATCTCTTCAGGATACAGGTCCAGTAGTGGCATTCCTGGATCAAATGGTATGCATATTTTTATTGCCCTTTGAGCATAATTCCAAATTGCTCTCCAGAAAATTTGGATCAGTTTATAATACAGTTTGCAATGAATTAATGTACAAGTTTTTCCACATCCCCATCAACATTGATCATTTTCATTTTCCTTTTCAATGGAGTGGAAGAGGGGAAGGTAAGTGGGACTTGATGAGCCTTCACTGTTAGCAGAAATGACTCAGAGAGGAAATAACATGCACACTCATTGAGGTATGGAAATCATTCTTACCTTAGAGGATAAAGGAGAGGAAATGGTGGGAGAAGGGGGACAAAAGGAGAAGGAAGGGGGTGTGAGAGATAGAAAAGAGGGATGATCATAGGAGAGGGTAGTAAGATATAACACACTTCAGAAGGACTGGGTGAATGGAGAAAGAGAATAAAATAAATGAGAGTGGGGATAAATATAATGGAGGTAAATAGTTAACTATAAAACTATTGGAAAAAATATTGAAGCAACTTCTCTAATGGATTTGTGATAAAGAATGCAATCCACTTTTTTTCTCTTACTGCATTTCTCTTGAGGTTTCTGAATCTTCGGCGGGGGGAACGGGGGACGGCAGTTATGTCTACTTTCACAGCAATATTATTGTAGTAATGTGAAAATAAATAAATAAAAATAGATCCTACTTATCATTTTCTTCCTATGTTCTCAAGTGGGTTAGGAACTCCAAAGGGTTGCTCAGTGGACCAACCAATAAGAATGCCAGTAGATTTCTCTGGATTATCTGTATTGGGGATGTCAGCTGACCCAGTTCCTAGGCTTGGACTTGGATCTGGAGTGCCCTCATCACCCAGTCATGGCCTAGGCTGTCAGATCTGGAAATGCCAGAGGGTCTCTCTAGAAAGTCACTGTTGGAAAAGTCCTGCCCCCCAACTCCTGGGTCTTGGGGAATGATGTGAACACAGGTTTTTTTTCTGTATTTGTACTGGAGAAATCCAAGCTTCCCCACAGGAATACTGGTGGCTCCTCTTGGAACACCCTAGATTCACATTTCAACTGCCCAGACCAGCCACAGTACAATGCTGGCAGAATGGAGCTCACTCAGTATGCCCCTTATAGGCACTACAAAGACTTCTTTTCTCAAAGTCACAGTTCTCAGGTTAGTACCATGACTCACCCTGCAGCCTGTGTGCTGGATCTCTGCTCTCTGACCAGAGCACACCCATGCCCTCCTTTGACAGACATTGCTGGAAAATGTTCCCCCTCTGTTCTTTTCTGGGTTCTGTCTATAAGAAATCTATTAAGAGCCTTGATTCAGGGCGGCTAGGTGGCACAGTGGATAAAGCACCAGCCCTGGAGTCAGGAGTATCTGGGTTCAAGTCTGGTCTCAGACACTTAATAATTGCCTAGCTGTGTGGCCTTGGGCAAGCCACTTAGCCCCATTTGCCTTGCAAAAAAAAAAAAAAAAAACTAAAAAAAAAAGAGCCTTGATTCATGCTAGCTGAAGGTAAGTCAGAAAAGCTTAAAACAATACCTGGTTTCTCTTTGCCATCTTGACTGGAAGTCCCTCTTTCTGCTTCTTAGTGAAAATATCTACTCAATTATCCATTGCTCATAATTTCCATCTCTAATTGTTGTGATATACTTATAGCAAGAATTATCAATTGCTTTATCATGAAGTTGCTAATATTATCTTCCTCAATGTTTATATTGTACAATTTATAGTAATTATAAATACTCATATTAATATACTGAATCAGTATCCTCTAAGAAATTTAAAACTCTCTAGCCTTTATTTGTCTGTTTGATTTCTCTTATCAGACATTAGTGCTATCATCAGTGGAATAATGCTGATTTTGAAAGGAGATTCATTATAAATACCTCTTTTGTTCTAGTCATCCAACTTCATTATTTACCTAAGACCAAAGTCCAGACAAAAATAATCATGTGCAGCCTTTCAAAAGTCATAATATATCATCTAAATAACTATATACTTTTTCATTAATTGAAGTGGAAGCCTCATAGACATCTAATGACACCATTAAAAGTGCCAGTGTAAATAAAGTACTAATCATATGCATATGTAACCAGAAACTTAACAATTACACTATTTCTTTATGTATGGAATAGGAAAACCTCATTGGAGGAAAAAATAAGTTCTTAATAGCTCATCAGGCATATAGAAAAGGGAGTTTTCCAAAATATTATATATTAGTATCATTAATGAAATGATAAGCTTATTTTATGCTTTAGAGAATGAAGATTGGTATTGTAGCATAGAATTCTTTCATTTTATTCAACTTAGAAACTTTTTTTACTACCCTGATGTAGACTAAATCAAACATTGAATTTTTCTTAAATATTAAAAGTATGCTACTGAAATTCATTATAGATAAGTATTTGTGTAACATATAGCAACACATTCAATCATAATTTAAATTCACTATTTCAAATGTCTCAAAGCTAAACAGATACTAAAAATATAGTAATTTTGGTCCTGAATGTCTTTATTACATAATCTGTAAGATTTCTATTGATGAACAATAAATATGAAACTTATGATTTTAGAGGAAATTTTCCAGCACATTCTGCCATAGAATTTTACAAACTTTCACACCTCATGTTAGGAAATCATCCAAGTTGCAATTTATATTTAACTCATATCTAATGAGTAATAAGTATGTCTCTTTGAATCTTTGTCCTGGAAACTCTATTCAATGACTTAAAATTATTTCGAGCTCTTCTGTTATCATGGAGATCATAAAAATCTCCTATACTCATTGTATATCTCCTTGAATAATATGAGGTATTTTTGCAGAGCACTTTGGTCTGTTGAGTGGGGATCCCTTAAGATACCCTAAGATACATTTTCATTTATACATATATTTGTATACAATATATGTGTAATCATTACTTTTCTTTTAAATGAGACCTCTGATTTCATTGGGTTAGAGAATTTCCTAAATTAGAATCATGGAGAGTTGTATGAGGCATTGAGACATTCTGTGACTTGCCCAAAGTCATATAGTGAATATATGTCAGAAACATGATTGGAATCCACATCTCCCTCTTAAGAAACCTAGTTCTCAATCCACAATACCATGTAGACATTTTTCCTCAAGGTAAAATTTAGACATAAGATCTCAAAAAGTCTAGTCTGTTTTGATCACTTTTTAAAAATAATATTTATGGGGTAGTGGAGACAAGATGGTGAGAAAAACCAGGAACTTCCTTAAGCTGTTCCAGACTTAACTCAAAAAGAATGTTAACCAAGCAAATTCTAGATCAACAGAATTCACAAAACAGAGTGGTATATTTTCCAACAGGGTCAATCTCAAATGAAGTGAGAGTGTGACCAGTGTGACAAAGGCCAAAGTCATGAGATGAAACCAGGGATAGTAGGATGCCAAGGATATCAGTTGGAGCAGGCCCCTGGGATCCCCACTCAACAGACCAATGGCACAGCTGGCTAGGAGGAAAGTTCTAACATAGGTAACCCAGATCCTCTGTTCAACAAGTATGACTAGGCTAGATGGTCCAAACCATTGAGCAAGCCACTAGCATCCTCAGGATGGAAATTCCCAACCCAGTGAGAAAACCACCAGCATTCTCAGTGCAAAAGTCTGTCCTTGAACTGCCCCAGCATAGTGAGCAAGCCACTGACATTCTTACCATAGAAAGTCTGCAAGTGGGGCCTTTCTGTGACACAAGAACCCTGGAACAGGACTCAAGAGTACAGCTCAAAATAAATAAGTCAATCAAAAGGTGAGTCTACAGAAGGTTAATTTGAAGATAGGAAGGGCATAAGAACATCTACAAAGCACTGCAGAATCAGTACTCCATGTGAGGTCCAGAAGAGAATATGAATTGGTCTCTTGTTCAAAAGGTCTTCTTAAATGATGTCAGGAAAAGATTTTAAAAATCAGTTAGGAAAACAAAGAGAAATGAATTGCAAGAGAAATTCAACAGCTTGCAAAATAAAGCACAAAAACTGATCCAAGAAAATAAATCCTTTAAAGACATAATCAGAAGACAAATGCAAAAAATAAATAATTCCTTCAAAAATACATTTGGACAAATGGAAAAAGGTAATAGTTCCTTTAATAATAAAATTGACCAAATGGAAATGAGATGCAAAAAGTGACTGAAGGAAATAATTCCATGAAGAATAACCTGAGCTAATGTTTTTATGAGCAATCAAGAATCATCAGTCAAGCAAAATAAAAAAAAATGTAAAAAAAAAGAATAACATGTAAAATACCTAATTGGTAAAAGCAACTTTCATAGTAAATAGATCCAGAGATATAATTTAAGAATTATTGGACTACCAGAAATTTATGATCAAAGGAGAGTCTAGAAAACTTTCAAGAAATCATCAAGGAAAACTGCCCTGATATCCTAGAACCAGAGGTTAGAATAGTTACTGGAAGAATCTACTAATTACCACCTGAAAGGTATACCAAAAATAAATTGCCAAATTTCAGAATTATTAGATCATTTAAAAAATACTTCAGGCAGTCAGAAAGACGCAATTCAAATACCCAGGAGTCACAATCAGTATTATGCAGAACATTACACAGTAAAGCATCAACATTAAAGGATCAAAGGATCTAGAATATGATGTTCTGTAGGTCAAAGGAGCTTGGATTACAAGCAAATTGAATTAAATGTTCTGAAAAATTGAGAATACTGTTTCAGGGGCAGAAGCAGAAATTTAATAACATAGGTGACTTTCAAATTTTCCGGTTCCAAAAACCCAAGGTGAACAGAAAATGTGATATTCAAAAAGGAGACTCATGGGAAGAAAAAGAATGTTATTCAACAAGATTGAACTGATTACATCCCTAAATAGAGGGACGATAATCAATATTCTTCTTAACTGTATTTCTATTAGAGGGAGTATACATAAACAGAAGGTATGGGCATAAATTGATGTTCAATAAATGATTAAATAGCAAAGGAGGAAGAGGGAAAGAGATCAGGTTAAATTATCAAACATGAAGCGACACAAAAGACCTATTATGCTAGAACAAACAATGGGAAATGGTGACAATTGCATAAAATTTGATCCAATATAACTCAAAGAGGGAAACATACACTCAGATGTGTTTAGAAATTTCTTACTCCACAGGAACTAGAAAGGAAAGGGGAGGAACAGAAAGAGGGACTGATGGAATGAAGGGAAGAAAGGAATGGCAAAATAAAAAGGAGAAATGAGAAAGAGAAAACAAGGGGCAGATAGAAGGAAGGGCAGATTGAAGGAGTCAGTGTTCAGTAATAAAGCACTATTGATAAGGCCCAGGGTAAAAACAGAAAGGAGAGTACAAATGGAGGGGAGATAGATGGGAGAGTAATTAAGAGTTAATAGTTATAATTGTTATTGTGAATGTAATGAACTCTTCCATAAAACAAAAGCAGATGGAAGGGTGAATTAAGACCATAATCCTACAAATGTTTGTTTATAAGAAACAATAAAAACAGAGACACACACAAAGTAAAGGTAAAAGGCTAGAGCAGAATATATTCTGCTTCAACTGAAGTGAAAAAAAGCAGGGGTAGCAATCTTTATCTCAGATACTGCAAAGCAAATATAGATTTCTTTAAAACAGATAAGGAAAGGAATCTCATCTTCTTTTCAGGCACCATAGAGAGTGAAGCAATAGTCACATCAAACATATAGTCACCAAATTCTTAGAGAAGTTAAATGAGTTTGAGGAAGGTATATATAGCAAAACTGTAGGGTGGGGTGACTCAACCTCCCTCTAACAGTAAGTTAAATCTGAAATAAAATAATCAAGAAGGAACTTAAGGAAGAGAATATAATTATGAAAAGTTAAATATGAAAAACTGCTGGAGAAAGGTGAATGAGAATAGGAAGGAATATGTATTTTTCCTCACTGGTAAATGGCACCTTAACAAAAATTTCTCATGTATTATTGGAGTATAAAAATCTCACCATCAAATACAGGAAGGCAGAAACATTAAATGCATCCTTTTCAGATACTGATAAAAGAGAAATCACATGCTATAGAGGACCAAGGTTAAATATAACTAAAATTAATTGGAAATTAAATAACCTAATTTTTAAGAACAGTGGATGAAGCAACAAATTATACAAATCATTGATAATTTCATCCAAGACAATTAAAATAATGTGACAAAAAAACTAAACCTTGTGTTATTTGTACAGCTAAATAAGGATTTAGGGAAAATATTTTATCTCTAAATGTTTACATGAATAAAAAAGAAAAAGAGAAGATCAATGAACTAGAAAGGTTACTAAAAAAGCTAGAAAAGGAACAATTTAAAAATTCCTAATCAAATATCAAATTAGAAATTCTGAAAAAGAAAGGAAAAAAATCAGTATAAATGAAAGGAAGAAAGCTATCAAAGTCATAAATAAATCTAATACTATCTGGTAAACTAATAATCTTTCAGTGAAAAGATGGATATTCAATAAATTAGAGACTTTCATTCTTTATAGATGAAATTACCTGCGCTGAACAGAAAGTTTGATCTTCAAGTACAAGACTTTGGTGAAACATAGGTCGAATGGGCAGGGAAAATTATCAAGACTGTAATGCTGTTGAATTCCTTGTATTCATATGGAAAGATGATATGAATGACTCAAATGATGCTTTCCATTTATTAGAGCAGTTAGAAGGAGCATATTTAGACAAGATACAGGATGGAGTGGAATTTGAAATATAAAATATTAAAAAGACAGAGTTAATGGATGAGAAAGGAATGTATTGGGAGAAAGAGAAAAGAGGTAAAATGGGTAAGTTATTTTACATAAAAGAGGGAAGGAAAAGCTTTTGTAATAGAGGAAGAGAAGGAAGGTAGGCAAGGGACAATGTGAAAGTCTTTAATCTCAATGAAGTGACTCAGAGAGGAAATCATATGCATATTCAATTGGGTACAGAAACCTGTCTTACCCTAGAGGAAAATAGGAGAGAAAAGCAATGGGAGAAATGGGACAGAAGGAGCTAGGGAGGGATGTAGGAGATAGAAGAGAGGAAAGATTATGGGAGAGTGTAGCCTGATACAATACACTTATGAGGAGGGACAAAGTGAAAGGAATGAGAGAATAGAACAAATAGGGGTGTGGGTATTTGGATAGAGGGAAATACAGCTAGCAATAGAAACTGTGGAAAAATTACTGAAGAAATTTTTCTGATGGTCTAATGATAAAAAACAATACTATCCATCCCAAGGAAAGAGCTGATGGTGTCTGAATAAAGACAGAAGTACTTTTCTTTTTCTCAGTTTATTTTTCTTGAGGTTTCTCTTTGTGTGTGGAGGCGGGGGGAGGGGAGGGTAGATAGTGTTTGCTTTTACAGTGACTATTGTAGGTATAGGTTTCATTGCTACACATTTCTAACCTTCACCAAGTAACTTGCTTTCTTCAAGGGGAAAGTGAACTGAGAGGAAGGGGAAGAATTTGAAACTCAAGGTTTTGAAGTAAATGTTGAAACTTGTTTTTACATGTAGCTGGGGTAAAATTTTTAAATAAAATTAAATATAAAGAGAATAAACAGAATTATTCTACTTCTATTAAATTACTGCTATGACACAAATATAATGTTGATACCTAAACCAGGAAGAGTCAAAACAGAGATAGAAAATGGTAGACTGAACTCCATATTAAATATTTCTGCAAAAGAGATGAATAAAATGTTAGCAAATGATGAAACCAGGTTCTCATTGGGACATTGCACTATGGTCAAGATTTATATCAGGAATGCATGATAAGTTCAGTATTAGAAAATTATAAGCATAATTGACCACATCAATAACAAAAAATAGCAGAAATTCTATGATTATTTCAAGATGTTACTGAAAAAGCTTTTTAAAAAAAAGACATATCAAATTCTATTAAAAACACTAAAAATCATAGTAATAAAAGGAGTTTTGTTTAAAAATGAGAAGCACTTCCATCCAAAATGGCAGAGAGAAGACAAGCACAGTTCTAAAATCTTCTGAATTTCCCCTAAATATGATATGAAACAAACTTCTTAACAGAAATTCAATCAACAAAACCCAGAAAGAAAAGTCAGGAGAAAGAATATCTACCTCAGGATTTGTCTTCTGCAATTGGCAGACTCTGCTGGGAGCATGGGACCTGTGAGAGTCTGGAAACCTGGATTGGCAGCAGATTAGCCTGATTAGCTGTGGGGCTGGAGCCCAGAAGCCCAGACCATGATCAGTGGTGGGGCTAGAACCTGTTCAACCATCAGGGCTTGGGTCAGCTAGGGAGCAGAGGCATTGTTTTTGGTGCTGACCCTTGGGAGCCTGACTGCAGGGCTAGAGGAATAGTTCCAGTACAGGAGAGCTGCAAACATCATCCTTGGGCTCCTCTGGACAGGAGAAACTCATAGTCCAAGTCTCCTTCAACTGAAGCCTCTTCCCAGGCTAAGGCCAAGCAGCAGACCCACCTCAGCTGACAATAGGGAGAGTGATCAGCTCACCCCAGGGCATAGTCCTCTATAGATCAAAGACAAAAGTATTTAACAGCTTAAATCACTCCCTCCAGAACAGGGGAGAGGGCCTCAATCAAGGTCAAAGACACTCCAGAAAAAGCAACGAGCACCCCCTACTGGACAACTGAAGATACTACACTCAGTGACCAAAATCTCTAGGGGTACCAACACCAAATCTCTGTGAATCAGCCCCCCATCACTCAAGGTCTTAGTAAAATGAAGAAAGGCCATTGGAAAGGAGGGTCCATACAAAAGTTCTTGGAAGGAAAAGACTCGACTTCAGAGAGAACTAGAACCCCTGAGGAGAATATGATCTCATCTCCAGCACAGAAAGAATTCCTTGAAGAAAAATGGAAGGAGTCCAAAAATCAATTGGAAAATTTGGGAAAAGAAAGCCAAGAGAAGATTAACACTTTGCAACAAGAAAACAAATCATTGGAAAATACAACTGGTCAAATACAAAAGGAGAATAATTCTTTCATATTCTCAACTGAGCAAATGCAAAAAGGAAATAATTCTCTCCAAACCTCAATTGGTCAAATGGAAAGCTCTTTCAAAAATAGAATTGACCAGTTGGAAAAGGAGATGAAAAAAAGTAAATGAAGAAAATTCTTTGCTAAAAAAGAATGGAGTCTGTGGAAATTAATGACTTCATAAGTCAGCAAGAGACAGTTAAACAAAACTAAAAAATAGAAAAATTAGCTGAAAATCTAAAATACCTCATCAGCAAAACCACTGACCTTGAGAATGAATTGAAGAGGGACAATTTGAGAATTATAGGTCTTCCTGAAAACTTTAAGAGGAAAAAAAAGCCGACTTAATATTACAGGATTTCGTGATGGAAAATTGCCCTAATATCATGGAACCAGAGGGAAAATAGTTATTGAAATAATATCTCACCTCCGAAAATGAAAACACCAAGGATTATTGTGACCACACTCCAGAACAATCATATAGAAGAGAAAAATCCTACAAGCATCCAGAAAAAGAAAACAATTTTGATGCCAAGGAGCCATAGTAAGAGTTATGCAGGACATGGCTGCATCAATATTAAAGGATCAAATGGCCTGGAATGAGATATTCTGAAGAACAATGGACCTAGCAATGCAGCCAAGAATCTATTATCTGGCAAAGTTGAGTCTTCTTTTTCAGGGCAAAAGATGGATATTTAATGAAATGGAAGACTTCCAACAATTGAAAAAAAACAATTGGATAGCATCCAACTTCTTAGAGGAAAAGTTGAAAGAACTACAAGAAGAAATAGAGAGCAAAATTCTGTTAGTGGTAGACCTCAACCTTCCACTCTCAGATGTAGATAAGTCTAATCAGAAAATAAACAAGAAAAAAGTTAAGGAGGTAAATAGATTGTTAGAAAATCTAGATATCATAGACTTATGGAGGAAATTGAAAGAGAATAGAAAGGAAAATACATTTTTCTCTGAAGTACATGGCACTATTGAATTAATAAATGAAACCAAGAATTGGTTTTATGGAAAAAAAAACCCATAAAATTGATAAACCTCTGGTCAAATTGATTAAAAAAGAAAGAAGAAGACCAAATTGCTAGTACCATGAATGAAAAAAGTTGAACTCACCACCAATGAGGAGGAAATTAAAGTAATAAATCAGTATTATTTTGCCAAATTCTATCCCAATAAATTTGACAATCTAATTGAAATAGTTGAATATATACACAAAATATGTTACCCAGGTTAAATGACGAGGAGATTAAAAACATAAACAACCTTATCTCAGAAAAAGAAATTCAACAAAACATCATTGTTCTCCCTAAGAAAAAATCTCCAGGGCCTGATGGATTCTCAAGTGAATTCTACAAAATATTTAAGGAACAATTGGTTACAATTGTATATAAAATCTTTGGAAAAACAGGGGAAGAAGGATCTTTGCCTAACTCTTTGTTTGACTCCAATATGGTGCTGATACCTAAACCAGGAAGAATTAAAACAGAGTAAGAGAATTATAAACCTATCTCTCTGATGAATATAGATGCAAAAATATTAAATAAAATCTTAGCAAAATGATCACAAAAAATTGCACTGAACATAATACATTTTGACCAAATAGAATTTATCCCAGGAATGCAGGGTTGGTTCAATATTAGGAAAACTGTTAGTATAATTAATTATATAAACAACAAACCTGTCTGAAATTATATGATTATATCATTTGATGCTGAAAAAGCACAAAATACAGCACCCATACCTACTTAAAAACACTAGAGAGTGTAGGAATAAATGGACTGTTCCTTAGTAGCCAGGATCTATCTGAAACCATAAACAAACATTATGTACAATGGAGATAGGCTAGAGGCATTCCCAATAAGATCAGGGGTGAAGCAAGGATGCCCATTATCACCAATATTATTTAATATCATACTAGAAATATTATCTTCATCAATAAGAGAAGAAAAAGAAATCAAAGGAATTATAATTGGAAAGGAAGAGTCAAAACTCCCACTCTTTTCAAATAACATGATGGAATACCTAGAAAATACCAAGAAACCCTCCAAAATACTACTGGAAACAATTAGCAATTTTAGCAAAGTAGCAGGATATAAAATAAATCATCATAAATCCTCAACTTTTCTATATATTATGAGAAAGATACAACAGGAAGAGCTAGAAAGAGAAATCCTATTCAAAGAAACCTTAGACAATATAAAACACCTGAGAGTCAATGTGCCAAGACAAACTCAGAAACTTTTTGAAAACAATGGCAAAACATTTCTCACACAAATAAAGTTAGATTTAAATAACTGGGCAAACATCAACTGATCATGGACAGGTCAAGCTAATCTAATAAAAATTACAATTCTACCACAACTAAACTACCTGTTTAGTGCCCTACCAATCAAAATGAGTTAGAAAAAGTTGTAAGTAAATTCATATGGAGAAATAAAAAGTCAAAAATTTTCAGGGATTCAATGAAAAAAAGTGCAAAAGAACGTGGCTTAGCCCTACCTGATCTAAAATTATATTATAAAGCATTAGTCACCAAAACTGTCTGGTATTGTCTAAGAAATAGAGTGGTGGACCAGTGGAATAGACTAGATGCAATAGCAGGAAACGATTATAGTACTCTGCTGTTTATTAAACCCAAAGAGTCCAGCTATTGGGATAGAAACTCTCTCTTTGATAAAAACTGCTGGGAAAATTGGGAGCTAGTATGGAAGAAACTTAGATTATATCAACACCTCATACCCTATTCCAATATAAGAGGCAAATGGATACAAGATTTAGACATAAAAAAAATTCTATAAGCAAATTAGAAGATCAAGGACTAATTTTTTTGTCAGATCTAAGGAAAGGGAAGCAGTTTATGACAAAGGGAGAGATGGAGAACATCACTAAGACAAACAAAATGATTTCGATTACATTAAATTAAAAGGCTTTTGCACAGATAAAACCACTGCAACCAAGATCAAAAGAAGTGTAGTAAACTGGGAAACAATCATTACAACTAATGTATCTAACAAATGACTCATTTCTAGAATATATAGAGAACTGAGTCATAATTTTTTTTAAAAAAGCCATTCCCCAGTTGACAAATGGTCAAAGGACATGCAAAGGCAATTTACAGATGAGGTAATCAAAGCAATACTTAGTCATATGAAAAATTGCTCTAAATCATACTTATTAGAGAAACTCAAATTTAAGCTACTCTAAGGTACCACCTCACACCTCTCAGGCTTGTCAATATGACCAGAAAGGACAATGATCATTGTCAGAAGGGTTGTGGGAAATTTGGGACACTGTTACATTTTTGGTGTAGCTGTGAACTAATCAAGCCTTTCTGGAGAGAAATTTCGAACTATGCCGAAAGGGCAACAAAAATGTGCATACCCTTTGACCCAGCAATACCACTACAAGGTCTATACCCTAAAGAGATGATGAAAAAGTGTAAAAACACCCTTTGTACAAAAATATTCATAGCAGCCCTTTTTGTGGTTGCTAAGATTTGGAAATCAAATAAATGTCCTTCCATTGGGGAATGGCTTAGCGCACTGTGGTATATGTATGTCATGGAACACTATTGTTCTGTTAGCAACCAGGAAGGATGAGAATTCAGGGAAGGTTGGAGTGAATTGCATGTGGGAAATGATAATAACCAGAAAAACATTGTACATCCTAACAGCAACATGGGGGCGATGATCAACGCTGATGGACTTGCTCATTCCATCAGTGTCATAATCAGGGACAATTTGTGGTTGTTTGCAATGGAGAATACCATCTGTATCCAGAGAAAGAACTGTGGAGTTTGAACAAAGACCAAGGACTATTAACTTTAATTTAGAGAAAATACTGATATCTTATTGTCTGTTCTTGCTAGCTCTTAAACTTTATGTTTCTTCCTTAAGCATATGATTTCTCTTTCATCACATCCAATTTAGATTAATGTATACCATGGAAACAATGCAAAGACTGGCAATTTGCCTTCTGTGGGAGGGGGAAGGAAGTAAGATTAGCAGGGGGAAATGTAAAACTCAAAACAAATAAAATCTTTATAACAGAAAATAGATAGATAGATAGATAGATAGATAGATAGATAGATAGATAGATAGATAGAAAGATAGACAGATAAAAATGAGAAGCAATCTTCCGGCCAAGATGGCAGAGAAAAGCAGACCCTGTATGATATGAAGCAAACTTCTTATTACAAATCCAATAGACAAAACCCAGAAAGACAAGGTTAGAGCAGAACATGTACATCAAGGACTGTCTTAAGGAATTCTGGGTGTGCCAGACTCAGGGAGCAGACAGGCAGTGGGCGCAGAGTGAGAGCATATTAACCTGAGAACAGCCCAGGAGTCTTTTTCTTCCAGAATCGAGAACTATATATAATAGTAGTTTTTATGTATCCTCTTCTTTTTGTAAAGTTTTGAGTTTTACAATTTCTCCTTCCCTCTCCTCTCCCCCTGACAGAAAGCAATCTAATCTACAACTAGAGTTTGGAGGAGCAGTGGTGGGACTGACAGTCTGGGGCTTACCAGAAGGGCTGAAGGGTGAGTTCCAGCCTCTAGCACCCCTACTGGCCTGGTTAAACTCAGTAAGCAAAGTCTCTAGCACTCTCTGCTGGTTGGTCCATGTGGACTTAATTAACTAAGCAAGTAAAGCCTCTAGGGATCCCAACACCAAAGCTCTGTGAAGCAGCCCCACCCCAACACAAGGTCTTGGGAAAAATGAAGAAAGGTCAGTGAAAAGTGGGGTCCATAGAAAAATTCCAAGACAGAAAAGACCCTAATTCTGAGAGCTATAGAACCTCTGGGGAGATTATGATTTGATATCCAGCACAGAAAAGCTTCCTTGAAGAAATCAGGAAGGATTTTAAAAATCAATTGGAAAATTTGCTAGAGAAAATTAGCGCATTGCACTAAGTAAAGAAATCCTTGGAAAATATAACTGGACGAATGCAAAAAAAGAAAATAATTTTCTGAAAACCTCAATTGGTCAAATTGAAAAGTCTTACAAAAAAATTAACCAATTGCAAATGGAGTTGCAAAAGGCAAATGAAGAAAATTCTTCTCTTAAAATAAAGAATGGAGTCTGTGCAAATCAATGATTTCATGAGACAACAAGAATCTGTTAAACAACAACAAAAATTTGAAAAATAGAAGAAAATGTAAAATAACTCATCAGCAAAACCACTGACCCCAAGAATAGATTGAGGAGAGATAACCTAAGAATTATTAAACTTCATGAAATCATTGAAGGGAAAAAATCCTGGAATCAGTATTATAGGATTTAGTAATGGAAAACTCCCCTGATATCATGGAACCAGAGGACAAAATGGTTATTAAAAGAATGCATTGATCCCCACTCTGAGAAAGGATCCCAAAATGAAAACACCAAGGAATATTTTGACCAAATTCCAGAACTATCAGATAAAAGAGTAAATCTTACAAGACAGAAACAATTTAGGTACCAAGGAGCCACAGTAAGGATTACACAGTACCTGGCAGCATCAACATTAAGGGATCCAAGGTCCTGAAATGGAATATCCCAAAAAGCAAGGGAGCTTGGATTGCAGCCAAGAATATCATTATCTGTGCTTTCTCTTCCAGGGAAACTGATGGAAATTTAATGAAATAGGAGACTTCCAATTATTCCTGATGAAAAGGCCAGGGTTTAATAAAAAATTGGATATTAAAAAGAAGACTCAAGAGACACATAAAAGGCTAAAAAAAGGGAAGGGGTTAAAAAAAGAAAAAAAACTCACCCAATAAGATGAAATTGGCTATATCCCTACCTGGGAGAAAGACTTAAACTCTCAAGAACTGTAACTCTATTAAAGAGAATTTAATTAGCCAGAAGACATGAACATTTATGACTAATTGCAGAAACATCTAATATGATGAAATGGGCTATATCCTTATAACTCTCAATAATTTTAATAACACTCAATAATTTTAATACTATTAGAATATATTTAGCCAGAAGTGATGGACATTCATGACCTTTCTGTGACTCAGACAGAATGATTTGAAAACAATATTCCCTTAAAAAGGAGGACAGTAAAGAGATGGGAGGAGACTGAATGGGGGAAATCTCATTACATTAAGAGGAACCAAGGACTTATTGTAATAGAGGTGAAGAAGGGAGCAGGTGAGAATCACATGAACTTTATTCTCATCAGATGGGCTTAAAATTAGAATATATGCCCTCATTTAAGAAACTTGTCTTACATTTCAAGTATTGAAAGGGGAAGAGAGGAGAGGGTGGAAAAGGGGAACCAAAAGGGAAGGAGGAAGGGACAAAGGGAAAGCAAAAAAAGGGGGAGGGGTTGGGTATAGGAGGACAAACACACAGAAAGGGGTGGTATTCAGAAACAAAATACCAAGGGATATGGAAAAAGAGGGAAAAGGGGAAAATTCAAACAGAAGTAAGATAACATGGAGGGCAATGAACAGTTATTAACCATAACTTTAATGTGAATGGAATGAATTCTCCCTTAAAACATAAGCAAACATCAGAGTGGATTAAAAATGGAATCCTACAATATGCTGCTTATAAGAAGCTCATTTGAAGCAGAGAGATACATATAGAATAAAAATAAAAGGTTGGAGCAAAATATAGTTTGCTTCAGCTGAAGTGAAAAAAGCAGGGGTAGCAATCCTTATCTCAGACAAAGCAGCTGCAAAAAATGGATCTTATCAAAATTTGAGATAAGGAAGACAGCTATATACTCCTAAATGGTATCATAGGCAATAAAATAATTTTCATACTAAATATGCATGCACCTAATAGCATAATATCCAAATCCTTAGAGGAGATGTTGAAGGAATTACAGGAAGACATAGACAGCAAAACTCTACTGAGGGAGACCTCAACCTCCTGGTCTCTGATTTAGATAAATCTTCCATAAAATAAACAAGAAGGAAGTTAAGGAGATAAATAGGTTGTTTGAAAACCTAGACATGATAGACTTATGGAGGGAATTGAATAAGGATAGAAAGGAATATACTTTCATTTCTGCAGTACATGGCAATTACACAAAAACTGACCATGTACTAAGGCATAAAAACCTCTTAATCAATTGCAGAAAGGCAGAAATAGTGAATACATATTTCTCAGATCATAATGCAATAAAAATCATATGCGTAATTGGGCCAGGGAGATATAAAGACCCAAAACTAATTTTAAACTTAATAACCTCATTTTAAAGAATTAGTGGATAAAACAACAAATTATAGAATAATTTATTATTTTAAACAAGATAATGGCAATAAGGAAACAACATATCAAAAACCTATAGGATACACTCAGAGCAGCTGTCAGGGGATTATAATATATCTTTAATGCTTATATGACTAAATTAGAGAAAGAGAAAAATCAATGAACTGAATATGCAGCTAAAAATAGATAAATAACAAATTAACAACCCCCAATTAAACACAAAATTAGAAATTCCAAAAATTAAAGAGAAACTAATAAAATTGAAAGCAAGAAAACTACTGAAATAATAAATAAAGCCAAGAGCTGGTTTTATGAAAAAAAACAACAAAACTGACAAAATTTTGGTCAATTTGAGTAAAAAAAAATGAAAGAAGAAAACGTAATTGCTAGTATCATAAATGAAAAAGGTGAACTCACCATCAATGAGGAGGAAAATAAAGTGTCAATTTGGAATTATTTTACCCAACTCTATGCCAATAAATTTGATAATCTAAATGAAATGGATATTCATTTACAAAAATATAAATTGTCCAGATTAAATGAACAGGAAATTAAATACCTAAATAAACCTATCTCAGGAAAAAAAAGAAATTTGACAAACCATTATGGAAATCCCTAGGAAAAAATCTCCAGGGCCTGATGAATTCACAAGTGAATTCTACCAAACATTGAAGGAACACCTGGTTCCAATTCTATGTAAACAATGATCAGTGGTGGAAGGGATATGGGAAATCTGGGCCACTAATGAATTGTTGGTGGAACTGTGAACTTATCCATCCTTTCTGGAGAGCAATTTCAAATTATGCCAAAAGGCAACAAAAATGTGCATACCCTTTGATCCAGCAATACCACTATTGCGTCTCTACATTGAAGAGATTATGAAAAAGGGTAAAAACACCACTTGTACAAAAATATTCATAGCAGCTCTATTTGTGGTAGCAAAAACATTTGAAATTGAGTGAATGTCCATCAATTGAGTAATGTCTTAATAAACTGTGGTATATGTATGTGATGGAACCAGAAGGAATGGGAATTCAGGGAAGCTTGAATGGATTTGCATGAACTGATGCTGAGTGAGATGTACAGAACCAGAAGAACATTGTACACCCTAAAAACAGCATGGGAGTGATGACCAACCTTAATGGACTTGCTCAAATCAACAATCAGGCACAATTTTGGGGTATCTTTGATGAAGAATGCCATCTGTATCCTGAGAAAGAATTGTGGAGTTTGAACAAAGATCAAAGAATATGACCTTTATTTTTTTAATGTTATCTTATTATGCAATTCTGCTATATCTTATACATTATGTTTCTTCCTTTATGATTGGATTTCTCCCTCATCACATTCATCTTAGAACAATGCATACCAAGGAAAGAATGTAAAGACTAATAAACTACCTTCTGTGGAGGTGGGGGGAGGGAAGCAAAGTTCAGGGGAAATTATAAAATTCAAAATAAATAAAATCTTTCTAAAAAAATGAAAATGAGGGGCAGCTAGGTGGGACAGTGCATAGAGCACTGGCCTTGCAGTCAGGAGTACCTGAGTTCAAGTCTGGTCTCAGACATTTAATAATTACCTAGCTGTGTGGCCTTGGGCAAGCCACTTATCCCCATTGCCTTGCAAAAAAAAAAAAAAGAAAAGCAAGCAGTATCTATGTAAAATTGTCAGCAAACATTCTACATAATGGGGTTAAACTAAAAACATTTCAAATCAGATGAGACTTGAAACAAGGATGTCCATTATCCCCATTATTATTCAATATGCTAATTATTATTCAATATACATAGTCCTTTCTACCCCCATTCAATTTTTTTCAGAGGTCTTTCATATCTAAATTTTCTAATATTCTATTCCCCTTCTTAACTTCCTTATTGTTTATGTTATGGTTTGATTTATCCTGTACCAAAATAGTTTTACTGTCTAGGTCATCCTGTAACTCAGTTAGTTTCTGCTCTAAGAATCGGAATGCTATACCACTTGGTGCATACAAGTGGTTCATTTTTCTCATGGTTCTGTTCCCTTTACTCAGTATCAAATCTTGTAACTTATTCCATGCTTATTGAGAGTCTGTCCATTTATGGTTTCTTATAGAATAGTAGTATTCCATGATATTTGTGTATTATAACTTGTTTAGCCATTCCCCAATTGATGGGCATGCCCTCAGTTTCCAAATCTTTGCCACTATAAAAGCTACTATCACTACTTTGGAATATGTGGGAATTTTCCCTTTTTTAATTTCTTCTGGATATAGACACAGAATTAGAATTGCTGGGTCAAAGAGAATGAACATTTTTATGCTCTTTGGCCATAGTTCCATATTGCTCTCCAGAATGTTTGGATCTGTTCACAGCTCCACCAGCAATGCACCAATGTCCCAATCTTCCCAGAACCTCTCTAACATTGATCATTTTCCCTTTCTCTCACCTTAGCCAATCTGTTAGGTGTGAGGTAATATATATATATATATATATATATATATATATATCTTCAATATTTTCATTTGAAAACTGTCTATTCATATCCTTGGACCATTAATCAATTGGGGAATGACTTGAAATTTTGTAAATTTGATGCAATTCTCTATATATTTTAGAAATGAGACTTTTATCAGAAATTCTAGCTGTGAACATTGTTTACCAGCTTTCTGTTTTTTCAATTCTAGCAGCATTGATTTTATTGGTGTAAAATATCCCCCCCTTTTAATGTCTTAAATTCTTTAAAGCATACCATCAAAATCAACATATCTATAGCTTCTAAGTATATTCACTTTGATAAAGTTACAGTTCTCAAGAGTTATGAGAATCCTCTTCTCATATAGAGATATAACAGTTTTGATGGAAATTTTCTTTTATTTTTCCAATTATATATTATGAAAGTTTTTCAACATTCAGCCACCTGAAAATTCATGTTATGCAATTTGCTTCCATCACCCTTCTCTTCCCACCTCAGGAGTGGACAGTCCAGTGAATACTGTACATATACATCTGGGTTTAGCACACTTACATAATAGTCATTTTGTGTATGAGGAATGACTAAGAAAAAGAAAACCAAAGCATGGGAAGGCAGAGCATAAGAGAAATTTATCAAAAATGAAAATAATATTATTTAGATTTTCAAAGTTTTTTTTATTTGTTCGTGTTTTGTTTTGCTTATTTTCCACCGAATCTGGATGGTGTTATCCATAACAGGTCTCCCAGGGTTGTCCTAGCTCTCTGAAGTCCTGAGAAGAGTTTCCCCATCACAGTGGATCAAGTCAAAATGCTTTTGTTAAAGTGTAAAATGTTCTCATGGTTCTTCCTTTACTCAGGATCAGTTCACACAATTCTTTCCATGTTTGTCCAAAGTCCAACATTTCATAGTTTTTTTTAATAGAATAATAGTACTTCATAATATTTGTATATCACAACTTGTTCGACCATTGCCTAATAGATAGAGATCACCTCAATTTTCAGTTCTTTCCCAATAAAAATAGTTGGTAAAATGTTTTGAAACATGTAGGACTTTTCCAATTTTTTTATGATTCCTTCAGGATATAGGCATAATAATGGTATTGCTGTGTCAGAAGGCATGATGCATTTTATTGCTTTTGGGGCATAACTCCATATTGCTCTCTAGAATAGTTGGATTAGTTTACAATTCCACAAACTGTGCTTAATGCCCCAATTTTCCCATAACCTCTCCCACACTGATCGTTATCCTTTTATGTCATCGTAGCTGATCTGACAAGTGTGAGGTAGAACCTCATAGTTTTTTTTAATATGCATTTCTCTAATCAACAATAATTTGGAACATTTTAATATGATTATATATATATATATAGTTTAATTTATCCATTTGGACACTCTTTAATCATATGCATCATTTATCAATTGGGGAATAACTTGTAACCTTATAAATTTTGTCCCATTTTCCATATATTTTAGAAATGAGACCTTTCTCAGAACTCCTTGGTGTGAAGATAGTTTCTGAGCATTCTGCTTTCTTTCTAATTTTGGCAGCATTGGTTTTATAGTGCAAAACCATTTCAATTTAACATACTCACATGAAATCATTCATTTTTCAGTTTATAGTATATTCTATTCCTTGTTTAGTCATAAATTTGTCCCCTTTCCATAGATCTGATAGATAATTTCTTGGTCTATTAATTTATCTATTGTGTCACCCTTTATGTGTAAATCTTGTACCATTTTGATCTTATTTTGGTACAAGTTGTGAGATGTGGGTCTATGACTAGTTTCTCCCATTCTATTTTCCAATTTTCCTAAGAATTTTTGCCAAATAGTGAGTTCTTATCCCAGAAGCTGATGTCTTTGGGTTTGTCAAGCAGTAGGTTACTGTAGTCATTTCCTAATGTTTCTTTCGAAGCTATCCTATTTCACTAATCCATTACTATCTTTTTTTTTTCTTTGTTGGTTTTTGCAATGCAGTGGGGTTAAGTTACTTGCCCAAGGTCTCACAGCTAGGTAATTATTAAGTGTCTGAGACAAGATTTGAACTCATGTCCTTCTGACTCCATGACCAGTGCTCCATCTATTGGGCCACCTAGCTGCCCCCCCCCAGTACTCTATTTCTTAACCAGTAACAGGCAGTTTTGATGACTAACAGTTTCTAGTATAGTTTTATAACTGGAAGAGCTAGGGCTCCTTACTTCACATTTTTTTCATCAGTTCCCTAGCTATTCTTGACCTTTTGTTGCTCCTGATTAATTTTGTTACTTATTTTCTATATTGGTAAAATAATTATTTGGTAGTTTGATTGGTATAAATTGAATCAGTACTTAATTTGGGAAGAATTATTATTTTTATTATAATAGCTCTACCCAACCATGAGCAATCAAACATTTTTTTGAATTATTTAGATCTGATTTTATCTGGGTGAGAAGTACTTTATACTTGTGTTCGTACAATTTCTGGGTTTGTCTTGAGAGGAAGATTCCCAAGTTTTTAATGTTTTATACAGTTACTTTAGATAGAATTTCTATTTATATCTCTTGCACTTGGGCTTTATTGGTCATATATATATATATATACATATATGTATATATATATATGGAGAGAGAGAGAGATGATTTATATGAATTTACTTTATTTTCTACTACTTCGCTGAATTTTTTAATTATTTCAAGGAGCTTTTAGGATCATTTTCTCAGGTTCTCTATGTATACCATCATATCATCTGCAAATAATGGAAGTTTTGCTTTCTTATTGCCAACTCTAATTCCTTCAATTTCTTTTTCTTTGCAGATTGGTAAACTAATATTTCTAGTACTATATTGAATAGTAATGGTGATTATGAGCATCCTTGTTTCACCCCTGATCTTTTTGGAAATGCTCAGAGTTTATCCCCATTACATATATCATTTGTTGATGGTCTTACTTAGACACTACTTATTATTTCAAGGAAAATTCCATTTGTTCCTAAACTTTCTAGTTTTAATAATAAGAATGTATGGTGTTGTTTTTATAACAGGCTTTTTCAGCATCTATTGAGATAATCACATGTGTTTTGTGGTTTTGTTATTGATATGTTCAATAATGTTGAGTGCTTTCCTAATATTGAAGCATCCTTGCCTACCAGGTATAAATTCTACATGAACATGGTATATTATCCTAATAATAACTTCTTGTAATTTTATAACCAAAATTTTATTTGAGATTTTTGCATCAATGTTTATTAGGTTGATTGGTGTATATTTTTTCCTGTGTCATTTTGATTCTTCCTGGTAAGGTATAAGCACCATGTTGGTGTTATAAATGACATTTGGCAGAACTCCTATTTTTAAAAATAGTTTCTGTAGAATAGGAAGTAATTGTTTTTAAAATGTTTAGTATAGAGTATTTGGGGATCACTTAACTGGTCTATAATATCACCCCTTATGTCAAAATTCTATACTCATTTTGGCCTTATATTTGTATGGGGTGGGAGATGGGCATGTATACCCAGTTTTTGATACACAATTTTCTGTTTTTCTGAACGGATTTTGACAAATACTGAGTACTAATCACAGAAACTAGTGATTTTGGTTTGTCAAGCAATAGATTACTGTATTCATTTAATATTGTTCCTTTTGTACCATACTAATCCACTGGTCCATTACCTTTTTTCTTAACCAGTACAAAGCAGTTTTGATGATTGCCACTTTATAGTATAATTTTAAATTTGGTATAACACAGCCACCTTCATTTACATGTTTTTATCAGTGCCCTTGATATTCTTGATCTTTATTGCTTCCAATGAATATTAGTATTAACTCTTTGAGCTCTAAAATAGTTATTTGGTAGTTGGATTGTTATGAAATGGAATCAAGTAATTTAATTTGGGTGGAATTCTCATTTTTATTATATTAGTATGGCCTAACCAGGAACAACTGATATTTTTCCATTTGGTTAAATCTAACTTTACTTTTCTGAAAAGTGCTTTGTAATTATAATCATACAATTTCTAGTTTTGACTTGGGAGGTAGATTCCCAAGTATTTGCCTGTGGTTACTTTTTTTTATGTTCAAGAGGTTTTAATAAAGATTTGATTTTCAGGAACTTCTTGCTCTGTATAATATAATACATTTAACTTTACATGAAGCTAAGATAAAAACAAAACTTTCTTACAATTTATAGTTTCCAGTGATTTTTTTTTGGCAGCAAAAATAGCTGCTACATAAATCCCTCCTGATCTCTGAAAAGGAGTTACATATTTCCAAAAATAGAGTTCCTATTTTAATTAAACATCAATTGGGGACAGGGAACCACACAGGAGAGGACGTTTGAGAGACAAGGAGGATGGAATAAATATAATTAAACCAAAAAATAAGTCTTGAATATAAACTTATTGAAATACATGCGCAGAAGTGGAAAACATAGCATTTACCAGGAAAAGTACTGCTTCTTAGCTAGTAACTTCAACATTAGAATAGAAACCACAAAAAGGTCAGTTATGCCCCATATAATAATTTTTTTTTGTAAAAATGCCCAAATATACTAAATATTTGCCAGATAACAGCCATGGCAAATAATAACCTTCCATATCTTTTCCCATGTAGGAATATATTATGTATGCTTAATACACATTTCACAAATTTCCTCTGCCTGCCCTTGGCAGATTAAATATTTTTCTAATATTGTAGGTACTATTAAAATTAAAGATTAAACAAGTGTCCTTTCTGGTTCCTATTTCAAGCACACTTAATAATTAGTTTAAATTACAATATATAATTTATGTTAAATAGCACTGAAGAGGTTTTTGGGAAGAGCCAAAGACAATAACATACAAATACTATCATCTGAAATGGTGTTATTTTTTTCCCTTCCTCTGTTGAAGGAAATGCTTTTGCAATTGCTACACCTGGTTCTACAAGGTAAAACCAAAGTTCTTGTGGCTTCCCAGCAGATCTTTGCCTTAAAAAAATCCTTATGTGCACTGCTTTCATCCAAGAGAGCAGAGTATTCTCACCCTATCTTTCATGAGTTAAAGAGAAATATAAATAACATTTTGTCACTGGGTTTTTGAAGCAAGGAGCTGTGCTGACTTCCATGTTTCTTGATGAGATGACGGTTTCAGAACCATGGTTTCTGATGAAACAAGCCCACTAATTCCTTTTATATTTATCCAGAGCTTACAAAATATCTTCTTTTTAAGGTTCTTATTTTCCAGCACTTCCTGGAGTAATCGGGCAGTATGGGTGGTCCACAGTGGCATCCCATTCACAGTCTATGTGGAGCATGGCCATGGCCACCTGAGGTACAGACCCACACAATGCTCAGTCTTCTGTGCCTGGCTGTACTCCCAGCATGGTGTGAAGTTCTTCTGCTGTGTACCCAAGAAGATTCTGGAGGTCACACACAAAGCGGTACACATAACATTTGCCAGATGTCTTGTGAATGATGTTCTTGTTGTAATAATAGCGGAGGCCCCGGCTCAGTTTCTCATAGTTCATTTTGGGCTTGTTTTTCCTCCTCCCCCATCGTAGGGCCACCTCATATGGATCAGCAAGTTTAAACTCCCATCCATCTCCAGTCCAACTAATAAATGATTGACAAGATTTATCTGTTAATAATTCTAAAAGGAACTGCCACAGCTGAATAGGTCCACTTCCTGTAAAGCCAGCAAGAATGGCAGCTGGTATAACTGGTTTGCCTTGCTCTACTGGGTCACTTCTTTCTTGAATGTAATCCCTAAAAGACATGGTAGGTTTATTCAGGCATAGGGACTGGTTGCAGTCATCTTCAAAGCTTTCAAATGAAGGCACACGCTGCACATCCAATAAAGATGACTGACTATTCCACGACTGTAGCAGCGAATCAGAACTTTCAAAACTGTCCTTTCCACTCTCAACAGAATCATGTTTTCCTGGTTTACCAGGATTATTGACGAGTAAATTCAAATTGTTTCCTGGGAAATCTGGATTCACTGAGCAGTAGTTCACACTTATTGGGTCAAGTCAGGATTTGGAATACAACTGAAACTCCTGCTCAGAACTAAGAATATTAGATCCTGTAGAGGACTGGCACAAACTATCCAGTAGGGTTGTTTTGGTACAACTTTGTGTCCGCATTCCATATGGTGGTTGATCCATACTACCTCCTAATGAATTACTATTGATCCAGTGAGACACTGAAGTCAGATGGGAATTTTCTGCATATAGATCTTCTGGTTTTTTCTTGATTCTCTTTAATCATCTGCTCTAGGTGCTCCCAAGAGAATGTCACCCACAAAATCAGGTGCTAGTTCCAGAAATCGTTCCTTGCCAAGATTGCATAAGACTTGACCATTCATAATAAATTTTTGAAAGTTTACATCCATCAGACTGAATTCATTGGTTGCCCAAAAAATCCACTGGCATACCTGCTCCTCTGTCCAGAGCCAAGGATTTTTAGGAATACCAAGATAACACTGTTCCTTTGTGAAACCACTAAAAGTGGCTTTTAAAGCTTGACTTATAACAGCTTTGCTACACGGAGTTAGCAGGGGCAATTCACAGTTGGTAGGCTCATTAGAAACTGAATCCAAGCCTGTTGGTATCTCTTGAAGTGTCTGTTCCTCATTTAGAGAAGGAAAAAAATCCTTCAAACAGTGAATCTGTATATTCAAAGGTATCAAAAGCTGGTTGACGCTTAAGTGTTCCTCTGAAAGAGGTAGACACAGGGGCTACTTGGTCCATATTCTTAATTCCAAAGTCATTCATCTGGGCCGCGGGGTCCAGACGTTCGGGCGCGGGCCGCGGTCAGCGAAGTCGGGGGCTCCCGGAGCCTACGGGGCAGTACTTGGCGCAGTCCGATGAGACGGCGGGGGGCTGGCGGGCGCGCGGCGCCGGGAGGCAAGGGTCCGTGCGGCTCGCTGTGCCGGACCAGAAACGGCAGCCCTGCCCCAGGCGCGCTGCACAGCCAGCTCTGCCAGCCCGAGAGGAAGTAACCGCCTGTGGTTACTTTGAATGGAATTCCTCTTTCTTTCTCTTGCCCTTGCTATTTCTTGCTCATATATAGAAATACCGATGATCTATGTGGGTTTATTTTATGTCCTACTACTTTGCTGAAGTTGTTTATTGTTTCAAGTAAGTTTTTAGATTATTTTCTAGAATGCTCTAATTGTAAATAATGTCATCTGCAAAGATCGAAAATTTTGCTTCCTCATTGCCAATTCTAATTTCTTCATTCTTTCTTCTTTTATTCCTAAAACTAACAGTTCTAACTAACAGGCAATGCTGCTTAGCAATCAATCAAGCAATCAATCGATCAGCCTTTGAGAGTAGTACTTCCATCAGGACAAATAAAAGGAGCATGTTTTGGCAAAGGAATTGTAAATATAAGACATGGTTAAAACAAAGAAAAAATAAAAATGAGTACCATTATAAGAGAAGGCTAGGCATTAGTGGATAAATCATACCAGGTAAAAAAGCACAAAGATCCATTAGAGTAGAGGGAAAGAAAGGAGGGTATGAACACAGAGTAAATTTACTCAAACAACTTTGCTGAAGTTGTTTATTGTTTCAAGTAAGTTTTTAGATTATTTTCTAGAATGCTCTAATTGTAAATAATGTCATCTGCAAAGATCAAAAATTTTGCTTCCTCATTGCCAATTCTAATTTCTTCATTCTTTCTTCTTTTATTCCTAAAACTAACAGTTCTAATATTAAACTGAATTATATATGTGTGTGTGTGTGTGTGTACATATGTATATATATATATGTATATATATATATATATATATATATATATATATATATATAATGGATACCCTTGTTTCACCCTTGATCTTATTGAAAGTTTACATCCTTGATCTTATTGAAAATGTTTCTACTTTATCCCTATTAAATATAATATTTATTGATTGGATAGTGGTAATTATTTTAAAGAAAATACCATTTATTCCTATAATATCTAGTGTTTTTAATTGGAAAGGATGTTGTACTTGTTCAAAGGCTTTTTCAACAACTATTGAGATAATCATGTTTCTGATGACATGTCAAATCATATTGATTATTTTCTTAAAATTGAACAATCACTGCCAATCTATTATAAATTCAACCTGATCATAGTGTATTGTCCTTGCAATAACTTGTTGTGATAGCTTTCCTAAAATGTTATTTAAGATTTCTGCATCAATGTTCAATGGGAAGATAGGTCTATAGTTGTGTTTGCCTGTTTTGACTCTCCCAGGGTTAAGTATCTGCACTATATTGGTGTCATAAAAAGAATTTGGCAGAACTCCACCTCCTATTTCTAAAATAATTTATGTAAATTAGGAATTAATTTGTTCCTTAAGTGTTTGGTAGAATGCACTTGCAAATCCATCTGGAACTGAAACATTTTTCTTAAAGAATTTTTTTTGAGCCTGGAAAATATGTCAGCCCATTATCATTGAAAACTGTCCTAATATACTAGATCAAAAAGACAAAATTTCTCTTGAAAGTATACACAAGGGACAGCTAGGTGACACAGTGGATAGAGCACCAGCCCTGAAGTCCGTAAAGGACAATCATAGTCAAATTCCAGAATTTTCAAATAAAGCATAAAACTGTAAGCAGTCAAAAACAAGCAAGTTAAATACCACGGAAGTGCAATCAGAATTACACAAGAATTCTCAGTTTAAACACTAAAATTCCAGAAGGCCTGGAATATGGTATTTTGGAGGGCAAAAGACCTTGGATTATAAGCAAAAAACTCCTGTATTGCAAAATTCAGCAGTCTGTCAAGGGAAAATGGATTTTCAATGAAATAGAGAACTTATAAAATTTTCTGATAAAAAGACCAGATCTGAACAGAAAATTTGAACTTCAAATATAATATTTGAAAGATACATGAAAAGGTAAACAAAAAGGGAAAAGAAAAACAAATACTAATCATTAAATTATATACATGTCTTCAAGATAATACTTGTTAACTTTTGAGAATTGTATTACTCTTAGGACAGTTAAAGAGTTGAATATGATTGAAGGAACTGTGATTAAAGGTTGTGGGTATGCTTGGTTCTTGTCCTTCATTAATGAAGAAGACCAAATTATCATCACTATATTTTAGACAAATTACAGGGCATCCAACTGTGACTGATCAGATCAATATGAGGTCTGAATACTCTAGAGATCAGGCACAAATGGTTCAGGTGAACCTAGGGTGTTTCCTCTAAACCTATGTATGTCACATTTTTGAGCTACTTTAATTCTGCCTTGCTCATACAGTTTACACTTCGTCTGATGAAGGCTCCCTGTGCTGGGCAGTTCTGTATCATTGTCTCCTATACCTTATAAATTGACTCTAAAATTCTTTAAAGAATCTTTCAGAATGTCCCTGTATTTAGAGTTCTTAAAGGTTCTATACATAATTAAATAAAAGGTGACCTTACTTTGCTAGAATCCATATTTAAAGAGGGTCATAATATATTAGGGGCAGGAGGGTGAGAGTGTTCTTGGAAAGGTTGGAAATAAAGAGAATAGAAAGTGACCTTGCTTTTATCCATTCTTTAGTGAAGGAGGGATTTAATACACATGACTGGAGTGCTAAAGGGATAGAGGGAGAGACTGTACCCTTGGTTGGGGAGGATTGTAGGGCTATGGTTGAATTACTATAGAGAAGGGAGAGAATATACTTCTAGAGTTGGAACATGAAAACATCAAGAAGAGATTTTGCTTTGACACTTTGGCTTCCTTGGACAAAGTGGTTTCGGGGAGAGAATAAATGGTTAATGAAATGATGTGACTTTGTGTAATGCTTTGGCTCATAAAAATTATGTATCCCTGGAGTGTACTTGAAAAGGAGTAAGTTAAGAAGTGGTTATAATTTTATAAGATTTATAATTCTTGAGAAGTGTATTTCTAATGAGGCAGAAGAGGAAAGTGTACTTGGTGACTATGAGGCAATGCTGCTTAGCAATCAGTCAAGCAATCAATCGATCAGCCTTTGAGAGTAGTACTTCCATCAGGACAAATAAAAGGAGCATGTTTTGGCAAAGGAATTGTAAATATAAGACATGGTTAAAACAAAGAAAAAATAAAAATGAGTACCATTATAAGAGAAGGCTAGGCATTAGTGGATAAATCATACCAGGTAAAGAAGCACAAAGATCCATTAGAGTAGAGGGAAAGAAAGGAGGGTATGAACACAGAGTAAATCTACTCAATAGATTTGGCCCAGAGAGGGAATTACATAATTCCCAACTGGGTTTAAAGATCTATCCTACCCTATAGACAACTAAGGGCAAAAGGGGGAAGGGAATGAAAGAGGAGGAAGGAATTTATAAAAGGGAAGGTGAGGGTAAAAGTGAAAGTAGAGTTATAGTTAAAATTTAAAAGAAAAGCAAAAAGAAAAAGGGAACAAAACATTGGTGAGGAGGAATAAAAAAGAAAGGATATGAAAAAATTATTAACAAAGAAAGACAGCATGTAGAGAAATCTTGAATTAGTGATCATAACTGTAAATATGAATGGGAAGAACTCTTCCATAAAACAGAAACAGATTTCAGAATACATCAAAAAACAGAATCCTAATATGTTGTTTACATGAGTCACATTTGAAGCAGAGATACGTAGAGGCTAAAGGTAGAAAGCTGGAGAAAAAATATACTATGTTTTAGTAGAAGTAAAAAAAAAATCAGAGATAACGATACTGATCTTAGACAAAGTACAAACAAAAATCAAGCTCATTAAAAGATATAAGGAAGGAAACTACATCTTCTTAAAGTATAATAGGTAGTAAAGTTATATCATTGTTAAATGCACCAAGTAGTGTGGCATCCAAATTCTTAGAGTAGAAGCTTTATGAATTACAAGTAGACACAGACAGCATTACTTTAGTAAGGGGAATGTCAATCTCCCTCTCTTGGAATTAGATAAATCCAACCACAAAATAAAAAAGAAGAAGTTAAAAAGGTGAATAAAATCTTAGAAAAATTAGATATGATAGTCTTCTGGAGAACACTGAATGGTGATAGAAAAGAATGTAACTTTTTTCCTCAACAGAACATGACATCTGTACCAAAAATTGACCATGTAGTAGGTCATTAAAAACCTTAAAATCAAATACAGAAAGGCAGAAATAATAATACATGCTTTTCAGATTATGATGCAATAAAATTACATATAATAAAGGTCTATGGAAAGATAAAGTTAAATTAATTGGAAATTAAATAACAATTTTTAAAATGAGTGAATCAAACAACAAATTATAGAAATAATCAATCATTTCATTTAAGAAAATGATAACAAGACATCAAACCAAAATTTTTGGGATGCAAACAAAGGAGTTTTAGGGGAATTTTCTATCTCTAAATGTATATATAAAAAAATAGAGAAACGGGATCAATGAACTGGATATGCTACTTATAAAGCTAATAAAAGAACAAATTAAAGATCCTCAAATACCAAATTAGAAATCTTGAAAATCAAAGGTGAAGTAATATAACTGAAAATAAGACCATTGATCTAATAAATATAACTAAGAGTTGGTTTGAGAATCAAATTTTCTGTTGAGTTCCTTTCATCAGGAAAGTTGGAAAGTCAACTTGCTTCCCCTGAAAGTGTGTGCTCAATTTTCCTGGGTAGTTGATTCTTGGTTGCAATCCATGCTCCATACCCTCTGAAATGTCATATTTCAGGTCCTTTAGTCCCTTATTGTTGATGCAAGCATGTTCCGTTCTGAAGCTTGGTTACAACATCCCTTGGCATTTTCATTTTGGGTTCCTTTTTCATGAGGTGAATTCTCTTAGTGACTATTTTGCCTTCTGGTTCCAGGACATCAAGGCAGTTTTGCAGATGATTTCTTTTAGAATGCTATCTTTTTTTTTGATTATGGCTTTCAGGTAGTTCAATAATTCTTAAATTATCTCTTCTGAATCTATTTTCTGACATTGTTGTCTTACCAATGAGGTATATTACATTTTTTTCTGTTCTTTCATTTTATAAAACATTTGTTTAACTTATTTTAGTGTCTCATGGAGTCATTAGTTTCCTCTTTCACAACCCCTTTTATCAGATTAGTTTCCTGGCTTACCTCACTTCTGCCTGAGCACTAAGTTTCTGTGTCTGTCCTGAGTACACTCATACTCCCCTATGACAGCTCATGCTGGATGATGGTCCACTCTATTCTTTTGTGTGTTCTGTTACTCTAATATATGTTAAAAGACATGATTAATATTGTTTCTGAGGGAAACAAAGAGAGTTTACCAAAGTTCCTGGCTTCTCTTGGCTATCTTGACCCAAAGTCTAAATTATTAGTTAGAGAAATGCAAATTAAGAACACTCTTAGTACCTCCTAACAATTATCAGATTAACTGAAATGACAGGTGAATTGATCGATGTTGTAGGATATGCAAGTAGACTTGGGTACTAATGCATTGCTGATGGAGTTGTAAAATAATCCAACCACTCTGGAGAGAAATTTTAACTATGCCAAAAAGGCAATAAAACTGCATACCCTTTGATCCAGCAATGTGAGTATTTTCTGTACCACAAATAGATCACCAAAAAGTAATAAATCCACATATAGAAAAATATTTATAGCAGCTTTTTTTATAATGCCAAAGAACTGAAAAATGAGACTATGCCCATAAATAGGGGAATGGTTGAATAGATTGTGGTTTTGAGATATGATGGAGAACTATTGTTCTGTTAGAAATCATGAGTGGAAGGACTTCAGAAAACCTGGAAAGACTTTCATGAACTGATACTTAGTGAAGTGAGCAGATCCAGAAGAAGATTGTACATATTAACAGCAACATTGTATGTTGATCAATTATTATAGCCTTGCCCTTCTCAGTAATACAATTAGCAAAGACAATTCTATAGGATTTATGATGGAAAGTACCATACCCAAACAGAGATGGAACTTTGGATTTTGTATGCAGACCAAAGCAGACTGTATTATTTTCAATTTTAAAAAATTGTTTTATGCTTATGTTTTTTTCCTTCTCCTGTTTTGTTTATAATGTTTTCTCCTTTCTATCACAGAATGAGCAATATAGAAATGTGTTTGACATAGTCATACATATATAACCTACATTAGAATGTTCTCTATCTAGGGTGGGGAGTGGAGCAGAGGGAGAAAAATTGGAAATCAAAATCTTCTTAAAATTATTGTTGAAGTGTATCTTTACATGCATTTGGAAAAATAAAAAAGCATTTTTAAAAAATAAATCAAGAAAAAAGAAAAATAAAATTTATTTTCCCAAAATTAGGTTCAGGGGTTTGGTCTCCAAGATTTATCCATGTCTTGTTCCTGATATATTGTAACTTATTTTTTTATTTTTAAAGTTAAGGGACTTTCCCAAGAATCACACAGCTAAGCAAGTATTAATTATCTGAGACTGGATTTGAGCTCAGTCTTCCTGACTCCAGGGCTAGTGTACTATCCACTGCACCTCTTAGCTGCAAAAAGCTGCAAAAGTTTAAAGTTTGAACATCCTGTAACTTTTATAAAAGGATAGGGCAATCTCTGTTTGAAAATGTTTCTATCTCAGGTGTGTTCACTTTCTCCCAACTTTTACTTATGTCACCAAGAAATTGTAGCATATTGTAAGCCTTCACTGCAAACAGGCTAATCAAGGTTTGGGGTAATTGAGGATTCTCAAACCCATTGATATATCTCTCAGAAGCATGGGAATACTTTCCCCAATGGAATGAG
Organism: Macrotis lagotis; assembly: GCF_037893015.1. Taxonomy (NCBI): domain Eukaryota; kingdom Metazoa; phylum Chordata; class Mammalia; order Peramelemorphia; family Peramelidae; genus Macrotis; species Macrotis lagotis. Next base: position 230,654,751 of record NC_133666.1, on the reverse strand, counting down.
TAGATAAGAACAATTTGTTCCAATGACCAGTAGAGAGAAGAAGTAGAAGCTGGGGTGTGCTTCTAGTTTGATCAGGAATTGAAGATATCAATCATTCACTGTATTCTGGATCATTGTCAATCATCTTGACTTTTGTCCTGCTTCTAGATTTCAATGATTGTGCAAGAGAGAGTAAGTTTAGAAACTTGGTCAAACTCTGATTCCCAAATCCAATTCATAAACAAGGCAAGACATCAACAAATGGTCCCCTTAGCATATTCCCTGACATAAAAATTGAGTTTTGCATCTGAAAGTGACTAATGAAGCTTTGTTAAAATAAATGACCACAGGCAAAACATAACTAAGCTAAATACACTATTTTTTTTTAGGTTTTGCAAGGCAATGGGGTTAAGTGACTTAGTCCAAGGCCATACAGCTAGGTAATTATTAAGTGTCTGAAGTCGGATTTGAACTCAGGTACTCCTGACTCCAGGGCCAGGGCTCTATCTACTGTGACACCTAGCTGCCCATCAATATAATATTTCAATGTAATTTTCCTATTCTAATTTAATTTCTATGTACCATATGCAAACCTCCATGTTCAGCGGTGTTCCATGAATAACAAAACAGGAAAGGTGGGGAAAATTAAATAACAAAAAATAGTATACATGTTAGTCATGGAACATATTTGTATGAAAATTTGGTGAACAGTGTTGAAGTTTGCATATCGTTTACAATGGAATCCACTCAATTCTCCTCATTGGTGAAGTATAAAGTTTATTGAGAAATTAGTTTTCCAGTGATTTTGGACATGTAAATATTTTCATAAAATGATCTTTTCATCTGGATTCCTAAGTACAGCCAATTTTTCCAACGTCTCCTTTTTTAATTGCTCTACAATATGCACAAGGGAATGCATTATAAATGTGAAGTATTTTTTTTATACCGAAATCTAGGACTGTTGCTATGGGTGACTATTACCTTAACATAATGTGTGTAGGAGTAATAAGCATCATCACAAAGAGAGAATTTAAATCTAATATGAATTAAACTTGGGAAATTTTTTAATAACAAATTATTCAAAATTTTTTTAATTCTTCATTTTGTTTAAATGCTAGTCTTTCTTATCCGTAATTAAACTTGAGCAGAAGGAACAAAGAGAGAGAGAGAGAGAGAGAGAGAGAGAGAGAGAGAGAGGAATATAAAGATATAAAGATGAATGCTTCTTTGTACTTGTATAGCAAAAGTACAAAGTATGACCACTGGAAAAACGGCAAGGTGAAAATAAACTTTCCTGAGTTCAGATGTTTTGCCTTTTTACAAAGATGGAACTGCATTTGGAATTTCTAGTTTTCATAATTGTAACACTCCTAGTATTAAAAAAATTATGAACATGAAGGGAATACTAGAGGGACTGGGAAAAGTATTAATGATAAAGTCTTAAGATCTAGGTTCAAATCTCATATCTAATACTTACTACAGTGTGGCCTTAGAAAATTAAAAGATATCCAGATAATTAGATCTGAATTTCTCAGTATAGCAAGGGTTCTATACTTATACTCACAGAGTTACTAAGGTTATCATAAAAAGTAGACTCCAAAGTATTGCTTGTAGCTATTTTAATTGAAAATGAAATTCTCTTTCTTCTTTTTACTGGGTTTTTAGTAAAGTATAGAAATGATAGACCAAGATGGCAGAAGAAAGGCAGGGACTCCCATGAGCTATCCCCAAACTACTCCAAATAGCTTTAAAAATGATTCTAACTATATTCTAGAATGTGGGGAAACGCCCTCCCCAAAAGACTGAATGAAGCAATTTTCCAGACCACGACAACTTAGAAGACCCATGGAAAGACTCTGTTACACCAGGGTTAGAAAGGGCCTGAAGCCCAGCTAGCGATGGACCAAGTAGCTCCAGTTATGGGGGCAACCAACTCCATGACAGTGACTATTTCCAGACCTCTCAGCCCAGGGATTGCCAAGGACAATTGGAAAGGTCAGCAGGAAAACTGTCACATCAGGTTGAACCCAATCCAGTACAGATCTCATCACAGAATTGACCCTAGGAAACAAGAAGCAAATTTGGGGACCAAACTGTCAAGGAACCACCCAACAGATGCTTCCAGACCCCTCAGTACACTGATGATAAGGGGGTTGGAGGAGATTTCTGAGGTCTCTTTGCTATCCCTGGGGAAGAACTCTGTTGATTGGACCACACTGTCTGGGTGCAAAGTCTCAGGGAAAGGGGCAGACCTTATTACTTGCACCAAGAGCAGGGACTCTCCTCGCAGTTCCAGGGTAGAAAGGAGTACTTGTAGTCATCCACAGGCCAGAGAATAAGTCAGGAGAACATGCAGAGGCTCTCAAAAGACCTTGGAGGAATTGAAAATGTGCAGGTCCCTGGAGTTATCTCTAAAAAGAGTATAGCTGTTAGTAAAAACCCTCAAAAACTTGAGACAGTGCTGTTCCACCCTAAAAGCAGAATCCCACTTAAACAAAATGGTAAAATCAAGTCATAGACTGGGGAAATGAGCAAACAATGGAAGAAATAAAATCCAATCTAGACAATTACTTTGGTCCTATGAAGGATCAAAATACACACTCATAAGATAACAAAGCCAAAGCTTCTGCATTCGAAGACACCATAAAATATTCACTGGTCTCAGGCTATGAAAGAGTTCAAAAAAGATTTAAAAGTCAAGGAAGCGAGGTAGAGGAACAATTGGGAAGAGAAATAAGAATGATGGGAGGAAAGCATGAAAACCAAGTCAGCAACTTTTGTGAAATATCTCATTGGAAAAACAACTGACATGGGAAAAGATCCAGGAGATACAATTTAGAAATTTTTGTAATACCTAAAAATCATGACCATAAAAAGAGCCTAGACATCACTTTTCAATAAATTATCCAGGAAAACAGCCTTAATATCCTAGGATCAGAGGGTAAGCTAGAAATTGAAAGATTCCACCTCTCACCTCCTGACTAAGATCCCAAAATGAAAACTTCCAAGATTATAATAACTAAACTACAGAGCTCCCAAGTCAAGGAGAAAATATTGCAATCAACCAGAAATAAACAATTCAAATATTATGTAGCTACAATCAGAATAACAAGATTCAGCATCTTCTACAATAAGGGACTGAAGGGCTTGAAATATCATATTCTGGAAGGCAAAAGAGTTTGGATTACAACCAAGAATCAACTGGCCAGAAAAACTGAATGTATTCTTTGAGGGGAAAAGATGAACATTCAATGAAACTTTTTTAATGAAACAGATCAGAATTGATAAGTTGACCTTCAAATACAAGACTCAAATGAAATATAAAAAAGCAAACAGGAAAGACAAATCATAAGGGATTTAATGAGATTGAAATGTTTATATTCCTATATGGGAAGATGATACTGATAACTCATGAACTTTCTTATTTATTAGATCAATTAGAAAGAGCATATATAGACAAGGCACTGTTTGAATTTGAATTTGAAGGTATAATATATTAAAAAATGAAATTAATGCAGGGAGAAAGGAATATACTGGGAGAAAGGGAAAGTAAAGGTAGGATGGGCTATGATATTTCACATGAAAGAAACAAGAAAACCCTTTTGCAATGAAGTAGAAGACAGGGAAGGTGAGGGAGAGGGTTACCGAGCAATACTATCATTGGAATTGGTTCAGAGAGGGAATAATATATACACTCAACTGATAAGAATTCTATCTCACCCTAGAGAAAAACAGGAAAGGAAAGAAACAGGAGAAAGTAGACAGGCATCTGTGGGGAGGGCATGTAGGTGATAGTAGGGAGGGAAGATCATGGGAGGGATTAGTCAGATGCAATACACTTTTGAGGAGTGACAGAGAGAACAGAATATATGGGGTAGGGGGAACAGGATGGAAGGAAATGCAACTAGCAATAGCAACTTTGGGAAAAATATGGAAACAAATTGTTCTGATAAAGATGTTATTTCTCAAACATAGGGAACTGAATCAAATTTGTTTCAAATAACAGTCATTTCATTTCCCAGTTGACAAATGATCAGGGATATATGAGCAATTTTCAGATGAGGTTATCAGTGCAATTTATTTAAATATACTTTTTAAAAATTCTAATTGATATCAAGACACTTATGCTTTGCCTTTGCTGTTTGTCTTTTTTTATGTTTCACTTGAGCCTTGTATTTGAACATCAAATTATCACTTCTGGTTGTTTCATCAAAAAAAGTATGAAAAATTCCCTATTTATTTGAATTTTCATCTTTTCCCCAAAAGAATATGTTCAGTTTTTATGGATAGTTGATTCTTGGTTGTAAACAAATGCAGATTGGAACAATTCTGAAATACTACTTTAATCCAATTGGATCGGCTAAATAAGATAGAATGAGAAAAATGACAAATGTTAGAAGTAATGTAGGGAAATTGAGACACTGATGCACTCTTGGAGGAATTGTGGGAAATTATTCAACAATTTAGTAGAACATTTTTGTAATTATGCCTAAAGGGCTATAAAATCATGCTGACCCTTTGGCCTAGCATGCCCAAAAGAGACAAAATACAGGGGGAAAAGAATCTATATATACAGCGATGTTAATAGCAGCTCTTTCTGGTGGCAGGCAGATGGAGATTGAAGGGATGGTCATCAACTGGGGAATGACTGAAAAAATTGCAATATGTGATTGAGATGAAATGCCACTCTGTTATGGGAAATGATGAACAGGATGGTTTCAGTAAGAAACTTACATGAGCAGATGCAATAGGAAATGTACCTTATACAAAGCAATAGCATTATTGCAAGATGATCAGCTGTGAATGGCCTACATTTTCTCAGCAATGCTGTGAACATGAGAACTCTAAAGAACTTATGATAAAGAATGCTAGCCATCCCAAAGACAGGGTTGACAATTTCTGAATACAAACTGAAGAAGTGTTTTTTCCCCTTCATTTTTACTTGAGGTTTTTGTGTTTGAATGTGTTCAGAGAGTTTATGTTTATTTTTATAATATTATTATTGTAATAATGTTTTTTTCTTAACTGAATTTTAATTACCAAGAACTTGCTTTCTCAATAACAGGGAATGGGGTGGGAAGGAGGGAATTTTGAAATCAAGGTTTGGGAAGTAAATGCTGAAACTTGTTTTTGCTTGAAGCTGGGGGAAAATGATAAAAAATGATAATGATTTCTATGGTTTTGTTTTTATATCTTCTACTTTGTTAAAACTATTTTTCAATTAGCGTTTTTAAATCATTTTTCCACTTCTCTGTTGTTGTAAGTAGGTCTATTTTTGCTTTAATTTGTCTGAGATCACTGCTCATCTTTTTTAAACTTCTATTGAAGAATAATAAATTCTGTCACAAAACTTTATTTTACCTCTGTGTTTTAAGTGAATTACTTGTAAAGAGCATGATGCTGAAGTCTGGTTTTTAATTCATTCTGATATCAATTTCCATTTGTGGGTGAGTTCACCCTATTCAATTTTGATTACTAAGTGCATTTTCCTCTAGTCTATTTTTTCACTTTATCTGCTCCCCTCATCTAAAATGTTTTTTCTTCTGACTAAAGCTTTTATTTTATCTGCTCACTATTTTATAATCACCCTTTCTGTTATCCCATTTCTATACCACTTCCCTATTGTATAGGATAGTTTTCTATTACTAATGAATATGTATGTATTTATATGAAGTGGAGGCTCTCAGATAATACAGTCAGTATCTCTTAGCAATCTGTCTGTGACATTTTTCTTTAGCCTCCTTCATTCTCTTGACAAAAAATAGTATATTCTGTTGTTTCTTCCTTGTTTTTCTGAGTTCATTTCTTCTTCAAAGCAATTCATTTAAGTTTGTGCTGGAAAACACAAGGAGTCACCATATGCTGAATTTTAGGAACCCCTAAGAGAGTTATATTTTCTTTCTCCAGCTCTTCTAAAGTGATAGCAAGAATGGACCTTACCAAGCATCAGGCAGACATGTCCATGAGACAAAACACCCAGCTCTATGGGGAAGTATTGTCATTTCTACCACTGATATGGATCGCAAAACCCTTTCATTCTTCAGCCAGAGCATCAGCAGAAAATTCAGTGGTCATCCATTTCTCATAAAAGGCATATGGCTTTCTCTCCTCATGCCTTCAAGGAGGTACTGACAGTCACTGATTGGGCAAGAGATATTGAGCTTTATCATGCTTGTGTGTATAGAGACAAGACACTGTGGAATTTGAAATATATATATATATATATATATATATATATATATATACATATATATATATATATTATATATATGTTATCTCTCTGAACCAATTTATATATGAGTAAGATTCAAATGTTGTCTTCCCACCCCCATGTTGCCTTACTATAAAATCTCTTCTTTGTGAACCTCTTTTATGGTCACTTATTTTCTTTCTTTTTTTTAGGTTTTTTTTTTTTGCAAGGCAAATGGGATTTAAGTGGCTTGCCCAAGGCCACACAGCTAGGTAATTATTAAGTGTCTGAGACCAGATTTGAACCCAGGTACCCCTGACTCCAAGGCTGGTGCTTAGGTGCTTAATCCACTAGGAAACTTAGCCACCCCTAGGGCACTTATTTTCTTCATTCTTCCTCTAACTTCCCCCTTCTCTTAAGGTATACCTCTTCCTCAACTATTAATTTTTTCACCCATTATCACATCATAAGGTCTTCAATCCTGCACCATCTTTGAATGTAAAATCCTTTAAACTATTCTTTTATAGTTAAATTTTTATACATTACATTTATCATCTTCCCATAAAGAAATGCAAAGAATTAATCTTGCTGTATTCTTTATGGTTTTTATTCCATAGTTTTCATTCTATAGTTTACTTTTTCCTTTTTGTTTTAAAGTATCATTTTCTATTAAATTCTTGTTTTTAGGTTTTTGCAAGGCAATGGGTTTAAGTAGCTTGTCCAAGGCCCCACAGCTAGGTAATTATTAAGTGTCTGAGGCCGCATTTGAACTCAGGTACTCCTAACTCCAGGGTTGTTGCTCTATACACTGTGCCACCTAGATGCCCCTCTATTTAGTTCTAATCATTCCACCAGTAAGGTTTAAATTTCCCTTAATTCACTATATATTCATTTTTTTTTCTCTTGAAAGATTATATTCAATTGTACTTGGTAGACTATTCTTGGATAAAATCCAGCACTTTGGCATTCTTGAGTATTATATTCTAAGTCCTCTACTCTTTAAAGTGGTAGATGCTAATTCTTTTTGGGGACTAAATGTGGTTGCATGATATTTTAAAGTTTTATAGTAGTTTTTTCTTTGACCTTAGACTCTATAACTTAATATAACATAATAAGATGGCCATCATCTCTGGTAGTGAAGGGTAGATTTTGTCAATGGATGTTCTACCCTATATCTCTAAAATATTGGGATAGTTTCTTTGATATGTTCTTGAAATAAAATTTCTAGAATCTTTCTCTAATTATGAATTTCATGTAGACACTTAACTTTTAAATTATTTTTCCTCATTCTTTATTCCATGTCAGATTGGTTTTTTCCCCCAATAAGATATTACACATTTTTTCTTCTTTTTTTTCATTCATTCATTTGGTCTTGATGTCTCATAGAGTCCTTTAGTCTTCCAAATACTCAATTCTAAATATTAAGCAATTTTGAAAGGAAGCTTTTTGATCTTTTTCTTATCAATTTGGATCATTCGAGTCTTTAAGGTTTTATTTTCTTTATTATTTTGCATCTCTCTTTTATAAGTTAATTATTATCTTTTTATTATTTCCTTTATTTTTATTAATTTCCATTCCTTAATTTCCCCCACCTCTCTTATATGATTTTAAAAATGATTTTTGAGCTCTTTCAGGAATTCTTTTTGGATTTGTGCCCAATTCATATTTTGGAGAGACTTTGCTTGTATATGTTTTGGCATTATTACCTTCTTCTGTATTTGAGTCTTGATTTTTTCAGTTACATGGGAACTTTTAAGTTCAGGCTTTTTTTATTTGCTTATTTTTTCCAGTCTATTTCTTGATTTGCAGATTTATGCTAAAGTTGGGCTCTGTACCAGAAAATGTTCTTTCAAGGCTCAAGGTTTACTTAAGGTCTTTTACTCAAGGTCTTTTCAGAGATAGTTCTGGAAATATGAAAAATGTGGGGGATTCCAGGGTGTGATCCAAGGAGAATCACTGCTCTCCTGTTCTCTGCTCTGTTATTTTCCAATAATGGTTCTGGTCTCTTGTAGCCATAGCTGACTGATTCTTAGCACCTTTTGTTTCTTTGGAATAGCAAATAATACTGCTTCTCAGGGTCCCTAATCCCTTAGAATAGGAAGTAATTCTCATAAGAGTCCATTCTCTCTTGTGACTGAAAGCCTTCTTCTCCATTCTAAAATTGTATCAAAATGTTCATGTAGGCAATGGAGATGCCATATAAAACCCAGTCCTGCCCCCAGGGCTAGGTCAAGAGATGTAATCTCTATATGTCAGGTTACCTTACTATTTCTGGCTTACTAAAGCTGCTGCTGCTGCTGCTATTGTCACCCACTAGTTTCACAAACTGATGTTGCTACCATATGTCACCTTAGTGACACAGACTTCTTCTCACCACCTAAATAGATTGGAAAGATTTTTCATCCTGACAAATTGTTGGCTCTTCCACTCTAGAATTCAATTTAAGGTATCTTTTTGAAGTCCTTTTGAGGTGAATGTAGAGAGAACTTAGCTGCTTCTACTACTCCATCACCTTTTTCCTGCCCTATATATTAACTTCTTAAGGTATATGATTAGACTATATGGGTATTTACATTAAAATCATTTAACTTGCATAACTCAATGTTTTCAGTAATAGTAGTATTAATTCAGAGTTCTATCATCAAAACTCTGATGTATACATTAATTAATTACCACAGCCACTTTCATTTTCTTTTGATTTTCATGCATTGCAAATATATGATAATTTTCTATTCTTTTCAACTGTCATCCTACCTTTTTTCCCATCATCCTGGAGCTTGGAACTTTTCAGCCTCTGTAATTTTTTATATATTTCTACATTAATGAGCTTTCTTATCCTCTATTTTTGAAGTTTTTTTTTAACTTTTCCACTTTTATTTTCTCCATTTACATTCTACATTATCCTGTCCTCCAAAACTTTTTATTGCCTTATAACTTCTTCATTATGGTTGGTTGCTTCAGAAATTATATTTTTTGCCCTTGAATTACTTGCCTTTTTGACCTTTATTCATTATATTTTGTGAAATCTCAACCCTATATAACTCCTACCATCTGCCTCTTCTGTTCTTACTCTGATGCTTCTAAGAAGTGTCAGGAACTAGTGACATTTTTATTGAGAATATACTACCTACTAAATATATATGCAAATCTCAAGTCTGGAAAGCAATATTTTTGTTCATAGCTTATTGATTCTCTAATCCTCCTCATACTGGCTATTCTGAATATTTTCTTATCTGAACAAAATATTTTTTTTTCAAATTCTATCTTCTTGATTGCTAATTGTAGACAGGGCTGATTTCTACTTTCTTGGAGAAATTAAGGTCATCACAAATCAGTTTTTTGGGTTTTTTTAGGTTTTTGCAAGACAAATGGGATTAAGTGGCTTGCCGAAGGCCACACAGCTAGGTAATTATTAAATGTTTGAGACCGGATTTGAACCCAGGTACTCCTGACTCCAAGACCAGTGCTTTATCCACTGCGCCAACCAGCTGCCCCACAAATCAGTTTTCTCAAACAGTTCTCTAATCATCTCACATTGAGGCATTTTTTAAAAAATCATTTAGTTTCAAATCTGCTCTCCAAATGCATTATTTACTCTGAAATCAAAGGTCCTACATAAGCTATCCCTAATCACTCTGTCTCTTATGCCATATTGCAATCTATCATTTATTTTTCTCAATTTTCCATTGTGTTCTAAACTTTCCATCTCCACATTTTTGCTTAGCCACCCCTTAAATCCTTAAGAAGTTCATCCACCTTTATGTTGGGATTCCTCTATTCTCCTATTATTCACCTAGAAGCAATCAGATAATATAATGAATAGAGTGTTAGTCCTGGAGTCAGAGAAACTTGAGTTTAAATCTGACTTCAGACAGATGTTGGGAAAATCACTTAACCTTCATTTGCTTCAGGTTTCTAAATTCTAATCTAGAGAAACAATAGCACCTATGTCCCAGCATTATATGAGAAAAATTGAAGGTACTATAGGTAAAATGATTAACATACAAGAGGTACATAATTAATGTCTTTTTCCTTTCTTCTCTCATGGTTCAAGATCAGATTGTCATTTGTTCATGTAACCTTCCTTTAAAGCCTTCCATTAAAATTCATTTTTCTCCAATTTCTTTTATTTCTTCCCTTAATACTTAGCTTTTCCCTCAAGTACATTTGTCAATTATATATTTGCCCCTCTAAAATTATTATAATATAAAATCTTTCAAGACAAATCTGTTTTATGTACATTTCACTTTATCAAAAGGTAGATCATAGATTTGATTAATAAGTGCTTTCTTTTTAAAAAATAAAATGTACAGAGGTAGAGCCAAGATACCAGAATAAAGGCAAAGAATCATCTGAGCTCTCCCCAAAACCCTACAACTATCTTCAAATATGATCAAACAAAAAACACATAGAGCTTGTAGCTGGAATGGGACAGGGACCTTCCTCACATTCCCAGAGAAGAAAGTATTTGTGATCAATCACAGACCAAAGCATAGTCCAGTAGATTAGTAAACACATTTTTCCTTATATCACACTGCCTTGGAAGAACTGAAAACATACAGGTCCTCTAAGAGAGTTGTGTAAAACCCCTGAAGTTTGGACCAGGCTGTCATCCACAAGAGAAGCAGAACCATACATTAACAGCATAAAAATCAAGTGATATGCTTGGAAAATGAGAAAGCAAAAGAAAAAATTCTGACAAAATAATTTACTATTGTGACAAGGAAAATCAAAACACATGCAAAAAATATAACAAAAGTCTATACTCCTATACCTGAAGGCTCCAAGAAAAATACAAAGAAGGAAAACTCAAAAAGGATTTTGAAAATTAGAGAGGTAAAGGAGAATTGAGAGTGATGCAAGAAAATCATGAAAAAAAGATTGAAGGACTTGGTAAAGGACACACAAAAATTACTGAACAAAATAACATCTTAAAAACTATATTAGAAAGTAGAAGAGGGAAGGGATGAAGAAAGGGGGCAAGAGATAAGAGATAGAAGGAGGGGGGATATTGTGGGAGGGCATAGTGAGCTCCAAAACACCTTTTGAGGATAGAATGGAAGAAATGAAAGAAAGAAAAGAATAGAAGGGGCCGGGGAATAAGATAGAGGGGAAATATAGTTAGCCATAGCAATTGTGAGGAAAAATATTGAAACAAATTTCTCTGAGTAAAACTTCATTTTTCAAACATAGAGAATTGAGTCAGATTTATAAAAAATAAAAGCCACAAATACCCCAATTGAAAAATGATCAAAAGATATGAATGGTTTTCAGATGAAGTGATCAATGCTATGTAAATCATTTTTAAAATGTCTTAAAACTATTTTCAGGAGAAATGTGGGTTGAAAAAATTCAGAAATACTGCCTTACACCTATTGGATTGGATATTAGGACAGAAAAGATGATAAATGCTAGAGGGAATACAGGGAAATTGAGATATTGATACAGTCTTGGATGAGTTGTGAAATGATTCAAAAATTCTGTGGAGCAATTTGGAACTATGTCCAAAGGGCTTTAATGTATCCATATGCCAGAAGAGATGAAAAACATAATGAGAAACTGCCTATATGTATAAGAATAACTATAGTTGTTCCTTGCTGGTGGTAAGGAACTGGAAATTGAGGGGATGACCATTGGTTGGAGAATGACTGAAAAAATTGAATTATGTGTTTTAAGTTGAAATGCTAGTCTGTTATAAGAAATGATGAACAGGGACAGCTGGGTGGTAGGATAAAGTACTGGCCCTGGAGTAAGAAGGAACTGAGTTCAAATCCAGAATCAGATACTTAATAATTGCCTAGTTATGCGACCTTTGGCAAATCATTTAACCCCATTGTCTAAAATAAATTTTTTACAAAGTTAAAAAAGGAAAAAAAGAAAAAGAAAAGAAATGATGAACAGAATTCTCTTGGATGTGCAGATGAAATGAAAAGTATACTACATAGAAAGTAAAAGCAATGTTGTGAAATGATAAGCTGTGAATGACAGCTTAGTAACGCTTTGACCCAAGAGAACCCTAAGGGGTCATATATTGAAAAAGAATATGATTCATTCCAAAGACAAAGCTGATGTAGTCTGAATACAGATTAAATCTTGTTTTAACTTTAGTTTTTTGAGTTTTCATTATTTTGAGGTAGTCATATGTCTTTTACAAAATGACTATTGAGGAAATGTTTTTCATTGGTACACATTTTTAACCTATATCAAATAATTGCTTTTTCAATAAAGATTGGGGGCAGAGAGGAAAGGAAAAAATTTGGAGCTCATGCTTTTAAAAGTGTAATTTATTTTTGCATGAAACTGGGGAAAATAAAATAAAATGAAATTCTTATATATATAATGTGTATACACATATATATACTCATATATTCACACACACACATATGTGTTGAGATTTATTTACTTTTGACATTTTTATAATGACCACAACACTGTCAATTAACCAAATAAAATAATGCAATCATATACAAAATTGAAAAAAAATTATACTTGGAAGTGTGGAACAAAAACAATGAGAATAATTGTTTAAAAAGTAGACTTGGCTAAATGGAAAAGATTGTACAAAAGCTAACTGAAGTAAATAATTACTTAAAAATTTAAATTGTGCAAAGAATCTAATGACTTTATGAAAAATAATGAAACAATAAAGCAAAACCAAAGGAATTAAAAACAGCAGAAGAAAATGTGAAATATTCCACTGGAAAAATAGCTGATTTGGAAAGTTGATCCTGAAATTCATGATCAAAAAAAGAATTTAGACATTTATCATTCAAAATATTATCAAGAAAAACTGCCCTGATATTCTAGAAGCAGAAGGTATAATAGAAATAGAAGGAATCCACCAATCGCCTCTTGAAAAAAAATCCAAAAATGAAAATTTCTAGGAATATTCTAACCAAATTCCAGAGTTCCCAGGGCAAGGAGAAGATATTCTAAGTAGCCTGAAAGAAGCAATTCAAGCTTAATGGAGTCATAGACATTATAATACAAGATTTATCCGCTTCTAAACTAAGGATTGGAATATGATATTCTGAAAGGCAAAAAGAGCTTGAAGAATTGAAACTGAGAATCAACTTCCCACAAAAACTGAGCATAATCTTTCCAAGGAAAAGATGATTATTCAGTGAAATAAGAGATTTTTAAACTTCTTGAACAAAAGACTGGAGCTGAACAGAAAAGTTGATCTTCACATACAAGATCTAAGAGAAGCTTAAAAAAAAGCAAAATCATAGGGGACTTAATAAGGTTAAACTTTTTACATTCTTAGGAGGGAAGATGATACAAATAACTCTTAAGAACAATCTCATTATTAGGGCAGTTAGACAGGGTATATTTAGATAGAGAGCCGGTGTAAGCTGCATGTGAAGAGATGTGATATGCAAAAAATAATTGAGAAACAAGAGAGGAATGTACTAGGAGTTAGGGAAAATGAGATGTGGAATTAAGTAAGCTGTCTCAAATAAAAAGAGGGGCAGGCGGAGAGGGTGAGGGGGAGAATATTCTCATCAAAATTGGAACAACGAGGGAATAACATGCACGTTCAACTGTATATAGACAGCTATCCTATTAGAAAATGCTATTCACTTCCTGAGAAAGAACTATGGAGTCTAAATGTATATCAAAGCATGCTATTTTCACTTTTTTTTTTAAAAATTGCTTTATTGTGTTTTTCCCTTTTGTTTTGAGTCTTCTTTCATAGTGACTATTATGGAAATATGTATAGCATGTTTGTGATGGATAACCTATATCAAATTACTTATCTTAGAGAGGGTGGAGGGAAGAGTGGGAGAGAAAACAAATTTATAAACTGATTAGTTAAAACTATTTTTACATTTAATTGGAAATGTAAATAAATGAAAAACTCAAAGAAAAAAAGAAATAAAAGAAGTCTATTTTTTCCCCTACAGGAAAGTAGGAAGGGAAGGGGAGGAGGAGTGGTAGAAAGGAAGGCAGAATGGAAGAGGGGGTATTGAGAAGAAAAACACTTTTGAGGAAAATCAGTGTAATAGGAGAGAGAGGATAAAATAAATAGAAACAGAAAAAGAATGGAGGGAAATGTAGTCAGCAAGAGTAATTATGAAAAGAATTGAAGCAAATTTCTCTTATAAAGGTCTCATTTCTCTAACATGCAAAATTTATAAAAAATAATATCCATTCCTCAATTGATAAAATTACAAGATATGAACAGTTTTTAGATGAAATAATCAAAAATATTTTATCTATATGAAAAATCACTATTGATTCAAGAAACACAATTTAAAATATGTCTTAAATACTATCATGCCGAATAAATTTGCTAACAGAAAAGATAAATAAAATGATAAATGAAGAAAATGTAGGAAAAAACATAAAATTAATGCATTATTGCTTGAGTTGTGAGCTGATTCTACAATTTCAAAAATTAATTTTGAACTATTTTTTAAGGGCTATAAAAACATGCAAACCCTTTCTCCTAGCAACACTACTACTAGGCCTCTATTCCTAAAGAAAAATTTTTTAAAAAGGAAAGTAATTATGTATACAGACATTTTAATAGTAGCTCTTTTTTGGTGGCAAAGAATTAGAAATTGAGGAGATAATCATTACTTAGAAGATGGTTGAGCAAACTGTGATATGTAAATATGATGAAATATTATTTTGATATATGAAATGATAAACATAATGTACTCAGAAAAATCTCAGAAAATTTATATGAACTTATGATCAGCTATGTATGAATTAGTTATTCCCAATAATTCAATGATCCAAGATAAATCTGAAATGAAAAACACTATCCTTCACCGGAGAAATTGTCTAAATAGAGATGGAAGCATACTTTTTTCTTGATTTTTTTCTCCTTGGTATATATTTTCTTTCACAATACTATTATTAAAATGTTTTCCATGACTATCTATGCAAAACCTATATGAAATTGTCTTCTCAATGAGAATTTGGTGGGGATAGAGGAAGAAAAAGAATTTGGGTCTTAAAGTTTTAAAAATGAATATTAAAATTGCTTTTCACATGTACCTGGAGAAAAATAAAATGCTAAATAAAACAAAAGAAACAATGAACAAAATTATGAAAAACAAACTTGTTTGATATAAAGAATAAAATTATTGATGATAGTATTGTTAATAATGATGTGGAGGAGGAGGGTGATAACTAACATTTCTATGAGGCTTATATGTGCCAATCAATTATAGCAAGTGATTTGTAATTATTATTTTATTTGATCCTCAAAACACCCAAAGGAAATAGATAATAATATTATCCCTATTCTACAGATTAGAAAATGGAGCAAACTGAGATTGAGTGAGTTATAAGGATCATAAAGTTAGGATGTGTCTAAGGTTGGATTTGAATGCAGATCATGTTTTTCTCTAGTCCTAGTATTATATCCACTGAGTCAACTAAGATAAAATGAGATGAGGCATAGTGTAAGGTAGAGTTCTCCAAAATATGGTGAGCAAAACATGATAATTGGAGTGTATGTTCAAAAAAAAGACTGAACTGAAGAGAGTAATAAGTGTTCAGTGTTTTTGTAGCCAGTTCAATTTCTTCCTTTGTGACACTGTTGTACCCAACACATTTCTAAGACTTTAAAACTGAGGGCCAGGTATCAATCTACATTGTAAAAAAAGATGCTTCCTCATTTCCTCATTTCTTTTTCCATATATCAGTATAATCCTTGGTCTACCCACTTTACTGTCTCTTTCCCCACCCCCACTGCTCATCGTATTAAATCTATTCATTTTCATTCCCCAAAGTACTAATAACATACTCTTACCCAGAAGACTTTGAAAGAATAATATTAAGATGTGTAAGAATTATTTACCTATCCCTTCTTCAGAATGTTACAAACCTCTAGCACACTGAACATTTGTCCATTTATTTTCCTCTTTTCTTTCTTCCCCTTATGATATTTCTCTATATGACATGCCCTTAGAGACCTGAATAAAGTCATAAAATGTAGGGCAAAATAATTCTCAAAAAATGCAATAATTTGGTGAAGGGAATCCATCTGGCATTTCCACATTTGCTAAAACACAGTCTAGTAAAAGGAATTCCCCTCTCCTTTTGAAAAAATAAAAATTTGTCTTAGCTGACCGGTAAAAGGAGAGTTGATACAATATGTTAGGGAGGCTCTGTATTCCTATTTGCTTCTGTATAATTTTATAATTTTTATTAGCATTTGTGGCAGTGATTGTTGGAGTGTCATAATCCCAATCATTTTGGAAACAATAAAGTACTGTTATGGTGAGAACATCCTTGTTCCTTGTATGCTTTTCAGGATTCTCAATAGCATTGTATATCTTGAAGATTATATACAAATCTCTAGATAATATAGAAACTGAAATTTACCTGGATAGGATTATTTTTTATCTGCAGTTCATCTAATCGTTTTGATATGCCACCAACAATATGTGTGTTTGTGCATATATGATAATTTTGTGCTATTAAAATATTAAGATCTTAAATTAGTTATCTAATCTGAAAAATGCTATGGCTAGGATGTGGGGCAAGCAACATTGCTAGTAATACATTTTCTTAAAGAAAGTGAGGAAAATATATAAAGGAAAAAAATTTGCTTTGTGAGTAAAAAGATTTGCGTTCTAATGCCAATTCTATCACTGGTTATGTGACCTTGTACAAATTATAATAACGTTCTGTATTTCAGGCTCCTCATCTTTTTCATAAAAAATTAGTATTATATGATTTGTAAAATCTCTCCCTTCACTTTATATTCAGAGAAAGAGAGAGAGAGAGAGAGAGAGAGAGAGAGAGAGAGAGGATGAGGTAAAAAAAAGGAAATTTTGAATTCAATATAGGATGAAGTGAAGCTTAACTATTCCTTATACCCTGACTTTTGTGTTTGTCCTTCCTTCACTGAAAGTTTTCCTGCAATATATCATATAACATATCATGTTCTTAACTTCACCTTTGAGTCCAAGAAAGGTTTCTTCCAAAAAAATTTAGTTCATGATACAAGTAAGATTTAGACCTTCCTTAGTCTAGCTAGACCAGTTTCCTAAGTTGTACAGTGAGGAAACTGATGTCCATCAATATCAAATCAAAATAACCTAGGCAGGAGGAATAGAGAAGAATTTGAATTCTTGCTTTCCTACTCTGAAACTATTTTATCTAGGATCCTTATAATATGCTATTAAAATATAATTTAAACTGTTTCAAAAATTATCCAATGATAGTTTACACTCCAAGGACATGTAATCTCTGAAAAATTATGAGTTTCATGACAACTTTATGATAGTTGACAAATTCAAACAATTTTTCTTGGATTTATGATCCAATCCAAAAAATAAGACATTTGAAAAATTGCCTGTTTCTACCTAGCTACTGAGACCTAGGTATTTTCACCAGTCATTAAATAGTTGTCTTGAAAGAATTATGTTTTAATGCATTTCTTTTTCTGATGCATTCAAGGACTAGAATAAAATAGAAGGAGCAGCAGTGTCTACTCTCACTTGGAGTCATCATGAAGGCAGGGAGCCCATGGTTTCTCAAGCAAGCCTGTGTCTGGGATGAGCCTTTTCTATCTGTGACTGTTTTCCATTGGTATAGGACCTTTTGAGAAAGGTCAAGAGTCCATAACAAATTTTGTTTTGTTTTATTTTTATTTTTTTATTTTTAATTAATTAATTTATTTTATTTTCCTCCATATGCACAGTTATATTTTTAAGTTACAAAATTTCCTTCCACCCTCCCTTGCCAGCCCTCCTCCCTTCAATGATGAACAGTCAGGTTAGCATAGTTCATACCTATTTTTGATAAACATGTATATGGATTGGTTCTTTTTGGTATGAGGAATGAGGATTAAGGGAAAGAGATACATTAGAGATAATTTTTATAAAGGATTCAACAGATTCTGAAAGACTTTTTTGCGTATGTGTTTTATTTTGCTTTGTTTTTCTTCATGTGGATGGAGATAATATAGTCCATAGACAGTCTAATACAGTTGTCCTAGCTATCTGAACTGTTGAGAGGAGCTGCTTCCATCAAGGTTGTTCATCTCACAATATGGTAGCTAATGTGTACATTGCTTTCTTGGTTCTACTCCCTTTAATCAGTATCAGATCCTGTAAATTATTCCATGCTTCTCTAGAGTCTGACCATTTATAGTTTCTTAAAGAACAATAGTATTCCATAGTATTCATGAACCATAACTTGTTTAGCCATTCCCCAATAGATGGGTATCCCCTCAATTTCAAATCTTTTGTCACTACAGAAAGAGCTGATATAAATATAATGAAACATGTAGGACATTTACTTTTTTTATAATTTCATCTGGATATAGACCTAGAATTGGAATTGCTGGGTCAAAGGATATGAACAGTTTGATTGCTCTTTGGCATGGTTTCACATTGCTTTCCAGGAAGTTTGGATCTGTTCAGGGCATCAATATCTCAATCTTCCTACAATCTCTCCAACAGTGATCCTTTTCTCTTTTTCTCATCTTGGTCAATCTGATAGGTGTGAGGTTATCCTTCATTGTTATATTAATTTGCCTTTCTCTAATCTATAATAATTTGGAGCATTTTTTGATTAAGATTATATATTACTTTAACTTCTTCATTTGAAAACTGTCTATTCATATCTTTTGACCATCAATTGAGGCATTCCAAAATTTAAACAATTTAATTAATCAAAGTTCTAAGAGTGATATTTAGGAGTCAGCTTAGTGGTGGTTTGTTTACCAGGTATCCATGGTTAAATGCTCTGTAGCACCTGGTTTAAGCCTAATTCTAGTCTTCCCAGGGACCAATGAGGTAGAACTAGACAGTGTGTACCCACAGGTGGTGAAGATGCTTTGTAACTTCTATTCCTTTTATATCTTCTCAATAAAAGTGCCTATGAATAGCATAAAAAATTAAAGAGAATTAATGTTATTCCATATTTCAGAATCTCCATAAACCTTTTCTTAATAATATGATTTTATCATTTCCTTTTTAAAAAAAATGAAAAGCTATCTTACTAGAACAAATTGATATAACAAACTGTTTGAATTGTTATCACCTTTAAATGCAAGGATATAAAGTTTTTGCAACTTGTCAAAATATGCTTCTTCACACTAATCTTTCCTCAGCCCCCACATAATTACTTAATGGTTGCAAACACTTGCATTAGAATCTAAAATGAGATTTGATATAAAGAATAGCAGGATATTTAAACTAATATTAAAACTTAACTAAGCTCCATATCTGGAGATCTTATAGATGTTATATTGTTCTTTTGAACACAATAATATCCTTAAATGAGAGAGTTATTCCTTGGGCAAATGAATACAACAAACAAATTATTAGTCCCGCTTTGTGTTAATTTTTGTGTCTTTCTTGGTTTTAAAAGAACTACAACTGGCAGAGAAAAAATATCTAAGAAAGATGTGGAAAAGTTAAAAAATAAAAATAGCATTTTCTATGATTGAGATTTTCTATAAAAAAGTTATTCATATGATGCAATTGACCTAGTCTTGTTTTTTAATTCACTAATCTCTACTGGATTTGCCTCAAGTCTAAATACTTTGTTATTTAGATTATACATAGCTATCATACCAAAAATTTATTCAAATATTTATTCAAAAATTTATTCAAAATTTAAAAAATTTTAAAAGCTAGTGGTATATATTTTCCACTAGTATTGCTAAATAGCTCTAATAAATTACTTATCCTGAATATAAAATAGATATAACTGTATACATAAATAAATCTGATATAATAATAGTTGTCCCACTGACCCATAATTGGTCACTCAAAACCTGTTATCAAAAATAAAATAAAATAAATCTTAATTGCAAAATGAATGGGTAAATGAACATTTGCCAGTATTATATATAAATATATGTGTTTGGATACATATACATATATATATGCATCTATTTATTTTAAGATTTGTAAAACATTTTAAAAATATTATTCTATTTGATTATCATAGCAATCATTAGTTATTTGTGTTATTTGTTATAGTTATTTGTGTTATTATCCCTATCTTATGCTTGAGGAAAGTGTCACATGGCTAATAAGTGTCCAGTTCCGAACTCATCATAATAATGCCACAACCATTGCTTGATCATAGTACTAGAAGTCATAGATGCATGAATATAAAGGGAGGAACAAACCTAGCACTGATAAACAGTTCTGGTCAAGACCAAATTTCTCTAAAATTAATACATAAGACTCAATTTAGAAATCATGTAAATGGTACTGATTAACTAGTTACCTCATAGGTATGAGGTAATCTCTCCCTTGCCACCCCATGCACATTTACAAACACATACACACACACACACACACACACACACACACACACACACAAACACAACTATTTCTGATAAAGGTGAAGACTTGAGATTTATAGCTTAAAAGATGGTGAATTCAATTCAATTAAAGTCAATTAGCAAAAATTTGTCATGACTTTACTGTTTTCTAGAAAGTTAGAGAAGGCCAAATTATTTATACAAAAATGATTTACAAACTATAAACCATTATAGGAACTTTTGTTTACATTAGCATCACTTTCCCTCAACAGTCTTACTGTAAGGTCACAGATAATTGATCACCTGGGTTTCATAAAATTTGGTCGGGCGGTACTATGCTTAGAAGGTTTCAATTATAAAATATCAGGAATTGATTATTATTACATCTCATGAATAGTCTAAATTCAAGTAGTTTTATCAAAAATAAAATGAATACCAGGTGATAACTTTATCTCCCTATGTTTCTATTTATTTATTTTTATTGTTTTGAACATAACAATGCAGATTCCTTATTTCTAGTCTCTTTGGGACTATCTGAAACTCTGCCCAATACTAGGCCTATATACAAAAGAAATCATTAAAAATGGGGCAAGTCTCTTGTAGTTGAAAAAATTGAGGGGATGCCCATCAATTGGGGAATGGTTGAACAAGTTATGGTATATGAATGTGATAGAGTGCTACTGTTCCAATGGTCAGGCTTTAGAAAAAACATAGGGAAGATTGCAAGAACTGATGCTGAAGGAAAGTAGCAAATCCAAAAGAAAATTTAAGTCATCAACAACAACATGGTGAGTTGATCAGCTATGATGGATGCAACAAATCTCAACAGTTCAGAGAGTTACAACAGTTCTGGGGGAAATGTTATGGATAACGCCATCCACATCCAGAGGAAGGGGAAGTGAAAAAAAAAAACCCTACAGAATCTGAATTGTTACTATATCCACTTTTTTAAAACTCCTCATGTTTTTTCTTCATATACTATAATTTTCTTTCTTTACCTTGGTTCAAATTCCTCATGGACAAAATTACTAATATGTAAATAGGTTATAAACACAAATGTTCATATACAACTTTTTCAGGCTACCACTGAGGTGAAGGGGGTAGGAAAGGAGGATGATGGAAAATATGCAAATGAATAAATGTTGAAGAACTCCCATAACATGTAATTGGAAAAAATAAAATAAAATAACAATTAGAAAAAAGATCAACGAATGGAAAATAATTATCCTTTCTACATCATCACTTTCGTGATTGAGATTTTGATTTATAGTCAGTCAGCATAAGAAATTAAACAGAAATTTAGGAGGAGTTTTTCAGAAATTATAGATGGAAGATATGTGAAACCCAGAAAAACTTTAGAGACTCAATAATTCATAAGATATATGAATTACATTATATTTCAATCCAGAATTTAGAATAAGGCACTATAAACATCCCACAAAAAAGAAATTATTCAGATTTCTTCTTTGGCACATAAGGAGGACCAAAAGCATTTCCATGGATTTTCTAGATTGCATAGATGCTACACTACTGAGTCCTATTTTAGAGTTAACTATACTTTGAAGAACACTAGAAATATTATCAGGAGATATTAGTTTCAAGACTTGGCTCTGCCACTATTTAAATATATTATCTACAGCTACTAGATGCCTATAAAACTCGGCTTTCTCATCTATAAAATATTGTAAAACTACCAATACTACTACTGCTGTGTATGTGTTATTTATAAGTATTTCAACTAATATTAATACCTGCAATAATAATATTAACTATTAAAATTTTTATAGTGCTTTAACAATTGAAAAATCACTTTGTATATGTTAACGCAATTGAATCTTATAACAATATTATAGTCCTTTGACTCCAAATGTAGTGCTCTTCCTACTGAATCACACCACCTACTGATTCTAAATCCTTCTCATCCATGACCCTGATACTCTTGAACTTCTTTACCATAATTCAGATACCTTTGACCCTAGAACTTGCCTAAGTTCCTGGGACCCTCTCACCATCACCATGCCAGTCTTTTATCTTATTGTTAAGTTTTTTCTATGATGATCCATCTTGGATGATGACCAAGTTTAATCCCCCTCAGCTATTCTTATTCTCTAGATTTTGTGACCATAAACTCATGAGTTTTATCACTAAACCCGGTTTGGATGCCTTCTTTTTTACCTCCTGATTTTCAGCTCCTTTTTATGTGTTCTTCTTCCATTAGAGTATAAATTCTGTGAAGACAGGGACTATTTCTTTTTTGTTGTTGTTTTTTGGTATTTATATTCCCAGAATTTGGAATTTGTACTTCACACTAAAGCTGTAACTCTAAAAATAGACAATTATTTTAGCTGCATTCAATATGTTAACTACAATCACAGTTTATACTAGCACGTGAATACAGCAGATAGAAACCCTACTGAAAAGTCATGTCTAAACAGGCAACCCCCATTTTTCAGAACATGTTTCTGTAAATCTCATTTTCTAAAGCATCACTGTCTAGATGGTTTTATGTTCCTCTAGCAACAGTGTTGTAGTCAGTGACTATGCTTCTGAATAGAAATTTTAGAGTCAATAAATCAAAATTTTGACCAGAATATGTCAGAAACAGGAGGGGGCTAGATAATTCAATGGATAGAATTCTGAGTCTGGAGTAAGAAAGACCTGCATTCAAATATAACCTCAGATACCTATAAGCTGGTTTTTAGTAAGGTGAAACACTTAGTCTATTTTTGCCTTACTCCACTGGAGAAGGAAACAGCAAAGCACTTTTGTAATCTTTGCCTGGAAAACCCATGACTAGTAAGATCAATAGATCCTAAAGAGTCAGATTCAACTGAATACTTGATATGTGTGTGTATGTGAATTAGTGTTTTAGACATTTAAATTTTTCTCCAAGTTCTATGAAATGAGCCAAAATATAATGTTTGATACATCATATGTCTGCCAGTTCATCATTCAAAGAAATACCTTATGCCATTGCGGTCTAAGGGTTGCCACAGAAGTATGACTTTCCCTGGGAAAGTCAAGAGAATAACCTTGCAAAGATGAAGGCAGAATTCTCTTGATCTATCCCCAACAAGTAAATATGATATTTTTCCATATGGCTAATTCTGAATTTTACTATGAGATCTTGTCATACTATTGACAGTCTATGATTCATAATTGAAATAAAACAGAACTAATACAGCTATGTCCCTTTCTCCTCACATAGTAAATTTCATTGATAAGGGCAAATGCAAAAGAAGATTAATTCCACTGGTGACTTTTGAACAGGTTATACATGCTAATATAGTGAGAGATCAAGTTGAATTTTCATATGAATTAGTTTAGGTTTTAAAAAATGATACAAAATTTTGTCTTCCCAAATAGGAAAAACTACTGAAAGACAAACATATTTTATTATAAATAACTTAATTTATCTCCATTACCTTGAAATTGACTCATCAAAGTATTTCAACATCTCATCCCAGAATATTTTTTTCTGATAATTTCAATTATTTTGACAACTTTAAAATGCATTCAGTTGTGCATCAGAGGTCATCATTGTAAAAAAAAAGTGTTCTCTTAATGTTCCCCTAGCATAATCTCATCCTAAGGGAGAAATTAAGGGGAGGGATGAGCAGACTAAGGAAAATACTAAAGTGAAATATTGTGATATCTGAATAAATAGTTGCAAAAAGTTTAGAAAATTTTATATGACAAATATAAAATATGGGTGTGCATTTTTAAATTTTTCAGTTCTCATCTGAATTTGCCAATCTAAAAATGTAAAGTATCCAGTCTACTGATGCTAACATTAGTGCTGTTAAGGTTTCAGTTAATTCTCATTATTTGACCTGGTTATTGTCAACGTAATCTAGAATTGCTTTAAGATCTATTTTATTAGAGATTTTTAATGGAGAAGAGGATCTCTGTAAGTGACTGAACTAGAGAAGCAAATCCACTAAAAGCTGCTCTAAAGTCCAACTCATTCCATTATTCTTAAGAGTAAAACTCTCCAGAGGATCACAGAATTGCATCAGAGGATGTTTTAGAGACAAGAAAACTGAATGAGATGCAATGAGTAAACATGAAATTTTCTTAATTAACGTCCCCTAATGCACTTATTCATGAGCCTGCAGTGACTGGAAACTAAAATCAAGGTTTTTTTCCCTCCTTTTGTCTCATCATTGACAGCAATGATTGATATTTCCTTTGCTTATGGAACTCAACTTATTCCTTACTTTCCTCTATTTGCTGTGCTATGGCCATCTAGATCCATTTATGCTGCCTAAAGTGATGTTGAATCACATCACTATAAAGGGATGGCTATTTTTCAACATTGTTTGAATGATTTTCATAAATTCAAAACATTTCCAGAATCTGTGTGTAGAGCAAACAAAGCTTGCACTGCTGAACCTGAAGAAATGTCCTTGATCTTCATATCTACTAGACGATGTTTTGCTAGGATGTATCTGATGTGTGAGGTTTTGGTCAGTGAGTCACCTCAAGGGAAGTTATGTGGAACAGTGAATAGAACACTGGCCATGGAGTTACAAGCATGGGAGATCAAATTTGGTCTCAGATATTTGCCACTTACTAGCTGTATGACCTTGGGCAAGTCACTTAACCATGATTGCCTCATATCCAGAACCATCTCTAGTCATCCTGATTTGTATCTGGCCACTGGATCCAGGTGGCTCTAGAGAAAGAAGTGAGGTTGGTGACTTAGCATAGAACCTCTTCACTCAAATGCAATTCATGTGTTTGTCATGGATCACATACCTAATTTCATGGTCTTCTTTCACCCACAATGCCTCAAACATTTAATATGTGTGTGTCTATATATATAGTTGAGTACTGCCCTCTATGCATTAGGATTGTAATAATCCAAGGAAAACCTGTAGTCATTCTCAGGATTAAAGGAAGGAATGTGAGAAATAATTCATTTGTACACTTACTCTATTCCAATCAGTTTGATATACTACATAAGTCATATAGGATAAACAAGTTCTCATAGAAGACCTCAAAATTAATGTAAGGCTCACTACAATGTTTTTAAGTTATAGGGCTTACTTGCATAGCCATGAGAATATTGACAAATATATCTTCTGTTTTACTCAAATTCAATATTCAAACCTAGGTTGTATTGGAATTCTTGATGCTTTAGCATGTTCCGAATTTATTTTGTACCTTCAGATCTTCTCTCTTATCCAATATGAGCAGACCATCATCTTATGACCACTCTTTTGACCTTCATAGTAAAGTTTATCAAATAATAAAATTCTAAATTTAATCATGGCTTTTTTGCATATTCAGGTATTATAACCTATAAAGATTGGGCGCTAAAAAGAAGAGGCATCTCAGATCATGAGGAAGACCTGAATTCCATTTCTTTGAAGTAGACCATGGATCCTTTCATAAAATGCCACTGACAGGGGAGCTAGGTGGCACAGTGGATAGAGCACCGGCCCTGGAGTCAGGAGTACCTGAGTTTAAATCTGGCCTCAAACAATTAATAATTACCTAGCTGTGTGGCCTTGGGCAAGTCGCTTAACCCCATTGCCTTGCAAAATCTAAAAAAAAAAGCTACTGTCTCAGAGCTCTGACTCAGTTTCTTTTATTAGGAATGGGACAATTTTAGTATCCAAATTTTCCCTGCATTTTCAATGAAGTCACCAAGTATAAAGTATATTAAAATGTTATAAAATACAGGTTGGTTTAATTCAGAAGCTTTTTGGATTCTTCAACTTGGTATTTTAACTTTTTATGATCTTCAACAACTGTTGATATATATTTTTCAATTATTGTCCTAGAGTCCTTTGGCAAAAAAAAAAATATTCCAGAGACCTTTAGTACAAGACAGAAAAATGTCCACTAAAATTGTGTTTCCTGATTTCTTTGGAAACTACTCCAACTCATTTTTTTTTCTGTAAAGAAAAACTATGAGCCTTAGAGTTTAGTTATAAAATACTTTTTTCTTCTTATTTTATTTATAAAGAGAATGTCAGGAACTATAATTTATGTAATACTTTCCTTATAGTAACATATCTGTTTATTGGCTACTGGCCTATTATCTCCCATCCAGAGTACCAATTGTTAAGTTAATGTTTATAGACAGTCTAAAATTGTGAGCCTTAGCATATTGTCTGATTTCTTTTCTGTCACAGTCAATATGATAATAATTGAAGGGAAGTACATGGAAATGGGATTCATTTTTATATTTTTCACTCTTTCATTTTTAATTACCTAAAATTGATTGCCAATTGCAAAACTTACAAGGTGAGGCTTTTGGACACATCCTTTAACTATTAGACTTATCCTCATAAAGCTGTCATAATATTTTAAGTGGCATGACAGAAATTATATTGTATCTTAAAAGAGAGGACTCAGATCTTAATTCTACTTGTGACCATGGACAACCTACATTACTTTCTAGGATTCAGTTTTCTTATATAGAAAATTGAAGACAATTGACTAGATGAATGTAACCAGTTCTACTTGGCTATTTTTCTGTTTTTTTCTATTGGTGTTTATTTTTATTTTTTATTAATTAATTAATTTTATTTTTTGTACAAATAATGTTTTTATAATTACTAAACTATTCTAGTTTAAGAGGAAACATAATGCCCCCTCCCCCCAAAGAATATAGAACCTCAGGAGAAATAAATTAAAGGAAAGAGAAGAAAAAGGTGATTCAGTCTGGGTTCCAACACCACCAGATCTGTCTCCAGTGAATCTCATTCTTTATGATAAGTTCATCAGAAAAGTTACTTCCTTATTTTTCCACCATTGGCATTGCTAATTGCATCTCCCTCCATTCATACCTCCCCACTACCACATACTCTATTTTCGCTCTCATTTCACTCTGTCCATCTTCTAAAATGTGCTGTAGGGTAGCTGAGTGGCACAGCAGACTGATCACTGGCCCTGTGGCCAAGAGGCCCGGAGCCGACATACCACCCCCTGAGGCCCAGCAATCACCTGCCCCCATGATCCCAGACAGGCCACCCAATCCTAGCTCCTTGTAAGAAGTAAAAATGAAAAGGCATTATATCTGATGACTCTCCCCCATGATCCACCCTCTCCTCCATTACTGACATCCCCCACTACACCAGTCCCCCTTCTATCTGTTTTACCCAATATGTTTATATGCCATTGAGTGTATATGCTGTTTCCTCTCCAAGCCACCTCTGATGAAAGAGAAGGTTCAGTCATACCCCCTTGCCTCTCCCCCATATCATTGTAATAGCTTATTGAAATAAAAACAAATCTCATTGGACTAAATATCTTATTCTATTTTACCTCTCCTTTCTCTTACTCCCATTATGTTTCCCTTTTAGCCATTGACTCCATTTTTTCAATATATTATATCTTCAAATTCAGCTCTCCCCTGTGCTTCAACTATAAAAGCACCTTCTGCCTGCTCTATTAAATGAGAAGTATTATATGAATATTATCAGTATCATTTTCCTATGCAGAGATACATGCAGTTCATCATCATTAAGTCCTTCATATATTACCCTTCTCCTCTACTCTCTATGTTTCACCTGAGTCCTGTATTTGAAGGTCAAACATTCTGTTCAGCTCTGGTTATTTCAATAGGAACAACAGAATTTTTCCTGGTTCATCTTTTACCCTGGAAGAACATGTTCAGTTTTGCTGGGTAGTTGATTTTTGGTTGCAATCCAAACTCTTTTGCCTTCCCAAATATTATATTCCAAGCCCGAAAAGCCCTTAATGTAGTTGCTGCTAAGTCCTGTATTATCCTGACTGCAGCTCCACAATATTTGAATTGTGTTCTTCTGGTTGCTTGTAATATTTTCTCTTTGACTTGGGAGTTCTGGAATTTTTTTTTTATATCTTTCCAGGGGGAGATCGGTGGATTCTTTCAATTTCTATTTTGTCCTCTGCTTCTAGGGTATTTGGGCAATTATCCTGTAGGAATTCTATAAAAATGAGATCAAGGCTAATTTCCTGATCATGACATTCAGGTATTCCAATAACTTTTAAATTATCTTTTCTGAATCTCTTTTCCAGATCAGTTGTTTTTTCAATGAGATGTTTCACATTTTCTTCTAATTGTTCATTCTTTTGGTGTTGAAGTATTGTGTCTTGACTTCTCATAAAGTCATCAGCTTCCTTTAGCTCCATTCTACATCTGAAGGACTTGGTTTCCTCAGAGAATTTTCTTATCTCTTTTTCCATCTGACCAATTTTGCCTTTTAAATAATTCTTCTCCTCAGTAACTATTTAACTGTTTTATCCATTTGACCCATGCTGGTTTTTAACATGCTATTTTCTTCAATATTCTTTTGGATCTCCTTGAATAAGCTGATGATTTCTTTTTCATGTTTTTATCCTGAAAATCTCTCATTTATTTTCCCAATTTTTCTTCTCTCTTCCTTTCTTGATTTTAAAAATCTTTTTTGAGTTCTGTTTGGGCTGAGCCCAATTTCCATTTTTCTTGGAGTCTTTATATGCAGGTTCTTGTACTTCCTCATCTTCAGATTGAGCAATTTGATACTGCTTGAGATCATAGACAATGTATTTTTCAATTGTGTTCTTTTTTCTCTGTTTACTCATTTCCCCATCCTGTGCCTGGTTTTGGGGTGCTTCCTGAGCTTTTGAGTATTATTAGGACATACCCTCCACAAGGATCATAGTTTGTGAACCTATGACTTCCCTCCTTATTTGTGAATGATCACAAGCATACCCCTCTGCCTCAGGGCTGAGGTTGAGAGTGGGCTGTTCTATGGGGGGTCTAGACTGTGATCAGGATCTGAATGTGGTCAGAGCCCCAGAGTCCTGTTCCAGGTACAGATGACAGACCTCTGAAGTCTCTCTCCACTCCCCTACATTTGGTGGCCTGAGCACTCAAGGCTCAGTTGCCTGGGGATTCCCGCTTACCAGCTCTAAGCTTGCTTCAGTTTCCTGGATCTAGGCTGAAGTACAGCCACTGCTGCTGAGATGACCTTGCTTACTGATACAACTGCCCTGAGGGCCTGGGCTTTGTGAGCTCAGTCTGGTAGAGGTCCACTCTGCTGATCCTTCAATTTGTGCCTGGTGCTCCCCTGAGGTATAGGTCAGGAAACTGCCCCCACTGCCATGAGCGCAGCTCCCAGGCACCATGGGGTTCCCTTGAGGAGGATGAAGTTTCTTCATTCTGCCTGATTGCCCCTCTAACTCCATGGAGCAGAGCCTTTCCACAATTTTCCAGGTTACTTTGTTCAGGAGAGTTGCCTCACTGGATCTTTCTGTGAGTTCTGTCTCTCGCAAATGTAGTTAAAGTCTTAATTTCAAGATTTTTTAAATATTATCAAGAAAACACCTAGGAGAGGCTCTTCTCCTGTTACCATCTTGGCTCCACCCCACAATTCCATTTGTTAAGAAATTCTTTTCTGTAGTAAATTTTTATATATCTTTTCTCCCCATTTTTGTGCTACATTTTTCTTGATTATTTTATATTCTTCTCATTTCTTTTCCCAATTTTTCTTCTACCTATCTTATTTTATTATTAAACTCCTTTTTTGAGGAGTTTCCTTTGGGTCTGAGACCAATTTACATTTGTATTTGAGGCTTCACATGTAAGTATTTTTACATTGTTGTTCTCTTTTATGAGTTTTTGCTTTGATCTCTCCTCTCATGATGGTTAGTTTCTATGGTCAGTTTATTTTACATTATTGGTCATATCCCAATCTATTTTTTAAAGTTGGGTGAATTCTGCTTCTGGCGTAGTGGAAGGACTATCACAAGCTTCCTGAACAAAAGACTTTTCTTTGCTGCTTTTCTATTGAGTCAGGGACTGTTGGGTTTGGCCACTGGCTTCCTTTGATGGAACCATAGGACTGTTGATTAATGCACAAAACAATTTCTTAACAAGTACAATTGGATAAATGGAAAAATATGAATGGAAACACAAGAAAGAATATAACTCCTTAAAAATTAGAATTTGGGGACATATAGATGGCATAATGGATAGAGCACCAACCATGGACTGAGGAAGACCTGAGTTAAAATCTGGCTTCAGTAACTTGACACTTACTAGTTTGGTGACCTTGGGCAAGTCACTTCACTCAATTGCCCACAAAAAAAAATCAAAATTGGGCAATGTGAGCTAGTGACTTTAGGAGACATAAAAACATCAAAAAACTGAAAAAATAGATGAAGATGGAAAATAACTCACTGGACAAGCAACTGATTCTTAAAATAGACACTGGATAAATTATTCAAGAATTATTAGGCTAACCATCCTGAAAAAAAGAAATGACTACATTTTGAAAGAAATTTTCAAGGAAAACTTCCCCTGATATCCTAGAATCAGAGAGTAAAATAGAAATAGAAAAAGAAACTTGAAAAACATTACAAAATGAAAGCTCCCAGGAATATTACAGCCAAACTTTAGATTTCCCAAATCAGGAAGAAACTACTGCAAGCAGCCAGAAAGAAACAATTCAAATGCATAGTGACAGTTAGGATTACACATAATTTAGTAGCCTCTACATTAAAATATTGAAAGGCTCAAAAATGATGTTCTGGAAGGCAAAGGAGTTAGAATTATGATCAAGAATAAATAACCCAGCAAAAAGTGAGTACAATACTTGAGAAAAATGGGTAATAAATGGGAAAGAGAATATTTAGTCATTCTTGATGAAAATAGTGAAACTAAATGGAAATTTTGATTAAAAATAAAAGACTCAAGAGAACCACAAAAAGGTAAGCAGGAAAGAGAAATCATAGGGAATTGAATTAAGTTAAACAGTTCATATGACTATTTAGGAACATAAGAACTTTATCACTACCACATTAGTTATTTATATATATATATATATATATATATATATATATATATATATATATATAGTGGATGTGGGTTGATAGTAAAAAATATTAAAAAGGTGAAAAAGAATTGTATTATAAATAAAAAAAATAATATAATGGGATAATTTATTAATTATAAAAGTCCTAGGACAATGGAGGGAAAATGAGTGATGGTGAGAATCAGTTGTATCTTATTCTCATTGGAATTAACTCTAAGATGGAAAAGGATGCAAACTTAGAAATAGAAATGAACTTTAACCAAGAGGAAGGGAAACAGATAAGAGAAGGGTGAGTTACAGATAGAAGAAAGGATGGATTAGTGAATGCAGTGGTCAAAAGCAAAACTCTAGTGACAGGATAGATAGAGGGACACAAGGATTAATAGGGAACATATAGGATGGAAAAATACAAAATCAGTAATCATAACTGTGAATGTGAATGGAATGAGTTCATTCATAATATGGAAACAGATAGCAGAGTGAATTAAAATTGCAATTCTATAATAGATTATTTAAAAGAAATATATTTGAAACAAAGATACAGAGCAAAAGTAAGGGGTTGAATCAGAATCTATAATATTTCAGCTGACATAAAAAAAGTATAGGCAGCATTATGATTTCAGAAAAAATAAAAAATAAAAGTGATCTAATTGAAAGAGGTAATTATATCTACTAGATTCATTTTGTTAAATGACCCCATAGACAATGAAACATTATCAATACTACACTTTCACACATCAAATTTTCAGAAGAAAATGGTAAAATTTTACTATTGGAGGATGCCCTAGTTAAACAGGAAACAAGTTAATAAGGTTAATAAAACTATAGCAAAGTTATATTGGTTAGGTCACTAGAAAAAATTTAATGAAGAAAGAAGGGAATATACATTTTTTTTTCTTCTGTGGTATATAGTACTAAATTGACCATCTACTAGAACATAAAAATCTAAACTATCAAACCTCAAAAGCAAAAGGCAAAAATATTAAGTGTATTCTTTTTAGGTCACAATGTAATAAAAATTAAATTCAATAAAGAGTCATGGAAAGAGATTAAAACTTAATTGGAAACAGAAGTTTAACCCTATATAGCATTAATGGGTCAAAAATATAAATCTTATAAACAAGTTCAAGAAAGAGAATAACAAAATTGAGAGAACATATGAACTTTCATGGGAAGTAGTCAAATCAGTTCTAAGAGGATATTTTTTTATCTCAAAATTTGCACTAAAAATAGAGATAGCGCAGAACAATGAGTTAGACATAAAATTAAAATAAAACTGGGGGAAAAAGCAAAATAAATATTCCCAATTAGTCAAGAAATCAGAAATCCTGAAAATCAAAGGATAAATGAATAAAACTCAAAGTGAAAAACTCATTAGAATCAAATGAGACCTCTCAGCAGTGCAGAGAGCTAGGATAACTGTATTAGACAGGTTATGGACTATAATATATCCATCCAGAGAAGAAAAATAAGACAAAACAAAACACACACACACACACACATACACACATACACACACACACTACACACACACACACATGCACTACACACACACACACACAAACAACCCTGCAGAATCTGGTGAACACTTTATAAAAATTATCTCTTATGCATCTCTTTCCCTTAATCCTAATTCCTTATACCAAAAATTACTAATCTGTATGCATGTTTATCAAAATACATATGTACAATGCTTGCCTGACTGTTCATCACTGAGGGGAGGGTGTAGGAAGAGAGAGTGGAAGGAAATTTTGTAACTTAAAAATATACATGTGCATATCAATGGAAATTAAAAAATAATTCAATCAGTCATGCTGGGGTTTCCTTGTTTCTTAGGAATACCTAAAAAAATGAAAATTCTTTGTCATTTAAAAATGGCAAATTAAAACAAAAGATTCAAATTTGAACAATTGGAAAAATGTGATGGAAGGTGACCTACCCATACTGATTCTCAAACTATATTATAAAAAGATAATCATCAAAAGTATTTAATATTAACTGAGAAGTAGACTAGTGGGTCAGTGGAATAGATTAGGAACATAATACATAGTAGTAAATTACCAAAGCAATCAAGTGTTTGATAAAACCAAAAGCTCAAATTTTGGCAGAAACTCTCTCTCTCTCTCTCTCTCTCTCTCTCTCTCTCTCTCTCTCTCTCTCTCTCTCTCTCTCTCTCCCTCCCTCCCTCCTTCCATATATATATATATATGATATATATATATATATATATATAATATATATATATATAATATCCTCATAATGTACCCATTTTGATGTTACAAGATAATGTCAAAATGGGTACATTGTGAGGACATAAGTAAATTATTAGAGCAAGGAGTAGTTTACCTGTTAATTATATGAAAAGGAAAGAATTTAAGTCCAGAGTTAGAGAGAATGACAATATGTAAGGAGGATAATTTTGATTATATTAAATTAAAAAGATTTTGTCCCAACAAAATCAACACCATTAGGATTATATGAAAAGCAGAAAGTTGATTATTTCTAAAGAGACTGATAAAATCCTCATTTTTCCAATATATAGAGAACTATCAAATTTACAAAAAATATAAGTCATTTACCAAATGATCAGAGACCAAAGGATATATATAGGTAGTTTCAGGTGAAGAAATCAAAGCAATATATGGCACCTAAAATATTCGAAATCCCTTTGACTAAGTAAATGCAAATTAAAGAACTTCATTGTACCATCTCATACCTATCAGATTGCCTAATATGAAAGAAAAGGAAAGTGTTAATTGTTGATGGGAATGCAGAAACTTGAAAACTAAGGAGCTGTTGGTGGAGTTGTGAATTGATCCAAACATTCTAGAGAACAGTTTGGAACTATGAACAATATATCATACCCTTTGATCCAGCAAAACCACTTTTAATTCTGTATCCCAAAGAGATATAAATAGCACCTTTTTTCATGATGGTAAAAATTGGGAATTGACCAAATACAATCAATTGGGGAATGGCTGAACAGGTTATTGCATATTGTTGTAAGGGAATACTATTGTGTTATAAGAAATGACAAGCAGAATCATTTCAGAAAAACCTGAAAAGATTTCAATAAACAGATGTAAAGTGAGTTGAAACAGAAGAACATTGACCAGAGTAGCAGCAATATTTTACATGAGCATGCTAAATAACTTAGATATTCTCAAGACAATTCTCAGGTACTCATGATGAAAAATGCTATCCATTTATGGAAAAAGAAGTGGAGACAGGATCATATTGTTTTTCACTTTAAAAAAATAGGGGAAGGTCTTGGTTTTTTTCACAATATAATTAAAATGAAAATATAGTTTGCATTATTGCCCATTTATTACATATCAAATTACTTGCAATCTCTAGGAGGGGTTAGAAGAGAAGACAGAGACAGAGGCAGATAGACAAAGAGAGAGAGGGGGGGTTATATGTAATTGGGGAAATAGTGGATTTTTGAAAAAAAAATAAGTTTTCTTAAAATTAAGTTTAAACAAGTTTTTGTCCTTAATAAATTTCCCAAAATTTTCTGGGGGCAGAGTCTCAGAGTCAGAGGGAAGGAATTCCCAGAAATTGGCTCCCCAAAAAACTCCAAAAGTCATCCAAAAGTTATAACTCATGCCAAAATTAAGAGGGGCAGAATCCACAGAAAGGCTGAATGATAAAATTTCCCAGTCCAAGAAAACTTAGAACATCTGTGGGGAAGATTTGTTTCACCCCAAGGGTTGGAAAGAGCCACAGTGCCACTGAGCTGGAGCAAATCAGCTCCAGCCTTCCAGAAACAGCCCACAGAGCCCCTGGGTCCTGGAAGTGCCCAGATTTGTGGCAGAGGGGATGATTACCAGATTTCTTGGATCAGAGATCACTGGGGATGGCTTGAAGGGACAGTGAGAGAACTCTGTAACACACCAGAGTGAGCACAGATCCTGGACCAGTGCTGGCCTTGGAGCAGTCCTACAACTCTAACTGTGGAGTCACCTAACACTACCAAAGTGCTCAGTCCACAGGGAGTAAGGTGATGGGGAAAGAAAGCAGAAGTCTCTCTGTTATCCTTGGGACAGGACTCTGCTGCTTTGAGCCCACTCAGATCCAGGTTGCAGTCTGTGCCCCCATGCCATCATAGAGGAGCAGGGACCCTCCTCACAGCTCCAGGGCAGAGGAGAATGCTTGTGATCATCCACAGACTAGAGCACAGGAAAGAAAGCAGTCAGAGCTGGAAGTAATTGGAGTACCAAGGGAGTCTCCCCAAAACCCCAAAAAACCTCAGAAGTGCTATAAAGCAGTCAAAGTCTGAGGAAATGAGAAAACAAGAGAAAAAGAAGTCTCTGACCACAGAAAATTACTTTCCCATGGAGGATAAAAATACACACTCAGCAAATGACAAAGTCAAAGCTTCTGTATCCAAAGTCTCCAAGAGAAATAAGAAATGGTATCAGACTATGGATGAGCTCAGAAAAGACTTTGAAAAGCAAGTAAAGGAGGTAGAGGAAAATTTGGGAAGAGAAATGAGAGTGATGCATGTTAAACATGAAAATAAAGTCAGGAATTTGATGAAAGTATAAAAAAATTCTAAAGAATAAGATATTTAAAATCAGTTTAGGTCAAATGGAAAAGCAATCCAAAAAGGCAAATGAGGAAAAAATGCTTTTAAAAGGAGAATCGGATAATTGGCAAAGGAGTTTAAAAAAGTCTCTGAAGAAAATAACTCCTTCAAATGTAGAATGGAGTTAAAGGAAGCTGATGACTTTTTGAAAAATCAAGAAACAAGGAAACAATAACAAAAGAGTAAAACTTAAAATAAAATGTGAAATATCATCTCATTAGAGGAATAACTGACCTGGAAAACAGATACAGCAGAGTTAATTTAAAAATTATCAGGCTGCCTAAAAGTCATGACCAGGAAAAGAGCCTAGGTTTCACTATTCAAATTTGCTTTGTTAGAACATAGCAAAATTAGCCTGAGATCCTAGAAGCAGAGGGTAAAATAGAAATTGAGTTAATCCACCAATCACCTCCTGAAAATGACCCTCCCAAAAAAATCTCCTAGGAATATTACAGCCAAATTCCAAACTTCCAAGTCAAAGATAAAAATACTACAAGCTGCCAGAAAGAAAGAATTCAACTATTGTGGCTCTCTAGCCAAGATTTCACAGGATTTGGCAGCATCTACATTAAGGGCTTGTAGGGCCTTTGGAATATGGGTTTGAGCTATGGTACTCTAGAAAGCAAAACACTCTGGTTTACAACTGAGAAACAACTACCCAGCAAAAATGAACATCCTCTTTCAGGGGAAAAGATGGACTTTCAATGAAACAGAGGACTTTCAAAATTTCCTGTTGAAACAAGTGGAGCTAAAGAGAAAGTTTGATCTCCAAGTATAGGTCTCAGGTAAAGCATACAGAGGGTAGACAAGAAGGGATAATTATAAGGACCTTAATGATGCAGAACTGTGTGTATTCCTGCATGGGAAAAAGATAATGATAACTCATATGAACCTTCTTATTTATAAGAACTATTAGAAGGAGCATATATAGACAAGGCACAGGACAGAGTTGACTTTAATGGTATAGTATACAGATAGAATCAGAGGATGATAAAGAAAAGTACTGGAAACAAAGGAAAGGGAGAGGTAGAATGGATTAAAATTTTTCACAAAAAGAATCAAGAACAAAGTTTTTGCAATGGAGTAGAAGGTGGGGGGAAGATGAGGAGGAATGAGTAAGACTTCATGCTCATCACAAATGACTCAGAGTGGAAATAACATACACACCCATTAGGGTATAGGAATCTATCTTACCCTAGAGAAAAATGAGAGGAAAGGAACGGGATAAGGGGAAGTAGGTGATAGAACAGAGAGAAGATCATGAAAGAGGGTAATCAGATACAATACTCTTCTGAGAAGGGACAAGGTGAAAGGAGAGAGAGAATAGATAAATGGGAGTGGGGAGGAATAGAATGGAGGGAAATTCAGGTAGTAATAAAAACTATGGAAAAGATATTGAAGCAACTTCTCTGATGGGCTTATAATAAAGAATGCAACTCATTCCAGAGATAGAGCAGATAGAATTCGAATACAGTCTAAAGTATAATTATTTTTTCTCTCACTTAATTTCTCTTGAGATTTCTCTATCTTTTTTTTGGGGGGGGGGAGGTGTTTACCTTTACAACAAGATTATTGTAATTATATGAAAATGAATGAACTGGGTGATTAGGTGGCACAGTGGATAGAGCACCAGTCCTGGAGTCAGGAGTACCTGAGTTCAAATCTGGCCTCAGAAACTTAATAATTACCTAGCTGTGTGGCTTTGGGCAAGCCACTTAACCCCATTTGCCTTGCAAAATCTTAAAACAAATGAATAAACCAAAGAAGTAAAAAAAAAATCCCAGTACTAAGCAGGAAATGATTCAGAAATAATTGTCTATAATCTTTGAACAGAGATATATAAAAATAGGATGTAGTTTTACTCTTTATAAACAAACTGGCATATAAAAACTGAATTTAACAGGCCACCAAAATTTAAATCAACTCAATTAATACTAGGTGTTATTTATTTAAAATAAAATTTTACATTTAAATAAAAGTAACTTCTTATAGGTAAGATTTTCTAATTAATCTCCTTGTACTCTCATTACTTCTATTTCTTTTTATGTCTATGTTTTTTGGTGACCTCTGGATTCACTTTTATACTATGTAACCTAAATTGGACTATATGCTTTTATAAAAGAATGAACATGGCTGATGTTCTCTCCTCCATCTCACTCTCTGTATGAGCAGTATAGAAATTGTTTTCAGGCAAAGAAAAAAGATTTTAGATGTATTGGGTCACAAACTATGTTAGGAAGAAAAGAAACATAAAAAGACATTTTTAACCAAGTGATTTAAAGTTTATAGTAATGCTTATAGCTGTTGAATATTATTATTGTTAAATTATTTATACAACTTGACATTCTACTAAAGAGAAGAAATTAATATCTTAATATTTAGCCAACCGGTATGGCCTTATAATCATAACATTGATTAATGTTTGGGTTTAATTATGAAATGTACACATAAGGTAAGGATTTTACACTGATAATTTTGTATTCTTTCCCCCAACTTTCTCTACTTCACATGTCTCAACAAAGTTGCAAAATTCACATCACTTTTATAATAGTAAAAGATTGACTTCATAATGAAAATAATCTCAATTTGAAGCAGTAACATGGGACACTTCGGGAATTTGCATCTGGGAGAAGATATTTTATGTTTACCTGCCACTCCACCACAAAGTGGTAGGAGTAACCACTTTCTTGACTGCACAACTAGAACAGGATGAATCTCTAAAACTATGGACTGAAGCAAAGTCTACAAGTTTTCAGCTATATCCAACAGGATTAAGGTCCTGTTCACACATAGTACGAGCAAAATGAACTACGCTTGATGAAAGACAAGGAAAAGTCTCCTTTTTCCCTGAGGTCCCCAGAATGAGGATAATGGTTTTGTCTATTTTGTTCTGGTTTTCAATTCTAGATTCAGGGAAAGGAAATGTTGGATTTTCAACTTCTGGCCAAGTTTGCAGAGTGAAGCTAGACAATAAGGTCTCCTGGTTTCCTCTCAGAAATAATATGAAAGAAATCTCTTGACAGAAATTCTATCGATAAAACCAAGAAAAAGAATCTAGGAGAAGTACATCTACCAATAAGGTCTGTCTCAGGGGACTATGGGTGAACTCAGAACGGAAAGCAGAGAGCCAGCCCAGGAGCAGTGATCTGAAGACCAACCTAAACTGCATAAGCTTTAGCTGTGAGAGTAGTGGTCTGGGGAGCCCCTGTGGGACTGGAGGCCTAAAGTTAACATATAGACATTCACTTAACTTGAGAAACTTATATTACCTTTCAAATATTAAAAGGGAAAAGGGGAAGGGGAGGAAAATAAGAACAAACAAAAGGAAGAAGGGGAAAAAGGAAAGGTGAAAGAAAGGGGAGAGGGGTTGGATACAAGGGGGCTAATACATTGAAGGTGTTGATATTCAGAACAAAATATTGGGAAATATGGATAAAGAGCGAAAAGTGGAAAACATAAACAGATGGAAGATTGCATGGAGGGCAAAAAGAGGTAGTAATTATAACTTTGAATGTGAATGGGATGAACTCTCCCATAAAAAATAAGTGAATAGGAGACTGGATTAAAAAACCATAATCCTACAGTGTGCTGCTTCAAAGAAAATCATGTGAAGCAGGGAGATACATACAGAATAAAGGTAAAAGGTTGGAGCAAAATATATTTTGCTTCAGCTGAAGTGAAAAAAAGCAGGAGTAGCAATCATTATCTCAGACAAAACATCTGTAAAAATAGATTTCATTAAAAGAGACAAGGAAAGAAACTATATCCTATTAAAAGGTACCATAGACAATGAAGTAATTTCAGTACAAATATATATATGCACGAAGTGGTATACCATCCAAACCCTTGGAAGAGAAATTTAATGAGTTATAGAAAGACGTAGACTGCAAAACTCTATTGGTGGGAGATCTCAACCTCCCACTCTCAGATTTAGAGAAATATAACTACAAAATAACAAGAAAGAAAGTAAGGAAATAAATGGAATGTTAGAAAACTTAGACATGATAGACCTTTGGAGAAAATTGAATGGGGATAGAAAGGAATATTCTTTTTTTTCTGAAGTACATCGTGCTTTGACCATGTCCTAGGGCATAAAAACCTAATAATCAAATGCAGAAAGGCAGAAATAGTGAATACAGTCTCATCAGATCATAATGCAATAAAAACCAAACACAATAATGGGACTAAGGTGTGATAGACCTAAAAGTAATTGGAAACTAAATAATCATATTTTAAAGAATGAGTGGATCAAGCAACAAATTATAGAAATAATTAATGATTTCATCCTGGATAATGACAATAATGAGACAACAAACCAAAACTTATGGGATATAGCCAGGGAGTTGTCAGGGGTTATATCTTCAAATGTTTACCTGACTAAATTGAAGATTCAGGAAATCAATGAACTAAATATGTAACTAAAAAAATTAGAGCAAGAAAGCAAGAACAAATTAAAAATCTATAATTAAACACCAAATTAGAAATTCAAAAAAATTAAAGGAGAAATTAGTAAAACCAAAAACAAGAAAACAACTGAACTAATAAAAAACTATAAAACTGATAAAACTATAGGAACTAATAAAAAAACTATTGAACTAGTAAAAAAATCCAAGGTTTATGAAAAAAATAATAAAATTGATAAACCTCTGGTTAACTTGATTAAAAAAAAAAGAAAAGAGAAAAACAAATTGCCAGTATCACAAATGAAAAAGGTGAGCTCACCACCAATGAGGAGGAAATTAACGTAACAATTCAGAATTATATTGCCCAACTGTATGCTAATAAATTTAATATTCTAGTTGAAATGGATAAATATTTACAAAAATATTTTACCTCGGTTAAATGAAGATGAATTTAAATGCCTAAATAACCCTATGACAGAAAATGAAATTCAGCAAGCCATTATTGAACTCCCTAAGAAAAAATCTCCAGGGCCAGATGGATTCACAAGTGAATTCTTTCAAACATTTAAGCAACAATTGGCTCCAATTCTATATAAACACTTTGGCAAAAAAAAAGTGAGGATGGGACTCTACCAGGAATAACCAAAATAGACAAAGAAAATTATAGACCTATCTCCCTAATGAGTATAGATGCAAAAATCTTAATAAAATTTTGACAAAGCAATTACAGCAAGATATCACTAAGATAATACACTATAAGCAAGCAGGATTTATCCCAGGAATACAGGATTAGTTCAATATAAGGAAAATTGCTTTTAATTAACTATATCAATAACAAACCTATGAGAAATCATTTGATTATAGCAATAAATGCTGAAAAAGCCTTTGAAAAAATACATCACCTATTTCTAGTAAAACACTAGAAAACATAAGAATAAATGAATTGTTCCTTAGAATGATAAGCAGAATCTATCTGAAACTATCAACAAGCATTATATGCAAAGGGCATAAGCTAGAGGCATTCCCAATAAGATCAAGGGTGAAACAAGGTTGCCTATTATCACCACTACTATTCCATATTATGTTACAAATGTTAGCTTCAGCAATAAGAGAAGAAAAGAAATTGAATGAATTTGAATTGGGAAGGAAGAAACACAACTCTCACTCTTTGTGGATGACATGATGGTATATCTATAGAATCCTCAAAACAATCTAAAAATTAGAAACAATTAGCAACTTTAGTAGTCACAGGATATAAAATAAACCCTCATAAATCCTCAGCATTACTGTATAGTAATAGCAATATATAGTAACAAGACCTAGAAAGAGAAATCCCCTTCAACATAACTTACAATTTTCTCCATTTTTGCTTCCCTCCCCCACCACAGAAGGCACTCTTTTAGTGTTTACATTAGTTCCATGTTATACATTGATCTCAGTTGAGTGTGATGACAGAGAAATCATATCCTTAAAGAAGAAAAATAAAGTTTGAGATAGAAAAATTATATCGAGCTTTTTTTTTCTAATTTGACAGTAATAGTCTTTGGTCAATGATCAAAGTTTATTATTCTTTCTCTGAATAAAGATGGTATTTGTGATAACAGATAGCTCAAAATTGTCCCTGGTTGTTGCACTGAAGAGATGAGCAAGTCCA
This sequence comes from Macrotis lagotis, assembly GCF_037893015.1. Taxonomy (NCBI): domain Eukaryota; kingdom Metazoa; phylum Chordata; class Mammalia; order Peramelemorphia; family Peramelidae; genus Macrotis; species Macrotis lagotis. The sequence goes on along the minus strand of NC_133666.1, from coordinate 230,612,887 downwards.
TTAGGGTTGATCATTACCTGCATGTTGCTTTTAGGGTGTACAACGTTTTTATGGTTCTGCTCATCTTGCTCAGCATCAGTTCATGCAAAGCCTTCTAGGCTTCCCTGAATTCCCATCCCTCCTTTTTTCTAATAGGACAGTAGTGTTCCGTGACATACATATATCACAGGTTGTTAAGTCATTTGCAATGGAAGGACATTCACTGAATTTTCTATTTTTTGATACCACAAACAGGGCTGCCATAAATATTTTTGTATGTGATGTTTTTACCCTTCTTTATCATCTCTTCAGGATATATACTCAGTAGTGGTAATGCTGGGTCAAAGGGAATGAACATCTTTGTTGCCCTTTGGACATAATCCCAAATTGTTCTCCAGAAAGGTTGGATGAGTTCACAGCTCCATCAGCAATGTATTAGTGTTCCAGATTTCCCACATCCCTTCCAACATTGATCATTGTCCTTTCTGGTTATATTGGCCAGTCTGAGAGGTGCGAGATGGTAGTTCAGAGATGCTTTAGTTTGCATTTCTCTAATAAGTAATGATTTGCAGCAATTTTTCATATGAGTATTGAGTGCTTGGATTTCCATAGCTGTAAATTGCCTTTGCATATCCTTTGACCATTCATCATTTGGGGAATGGCTTGTTTTTTTGTAAATTTGACTCTGTTCTCTGTATATTGTAGAAATGAGTCCTTTGTCAGAAATACTAGTTGCAAAAATTGTTTCCCAATTTACTACATTTCTTTTCATCTTGGTTATAGTTGTTTTGTCTTTACAAAAGATATTTAATTTAATGTAGTCAAAATTATCTAGTTTGTTTTGAATGATGTTCTCTATCTCTTCCTTGGTCATAAACTGTTTCCCTTTCCATAAATCTGACAGATAAATTACTCCTTGATCTTCAAGTTTGCTTATAATACTGTTTTTTATGTCTAAACACTGTATTAATTTGGATCTTATCTTGGTATAGAGTGTGGGGTGTTGGTCTAATCTAAGTTTTTTCCACATTAGCTTCCAATTTTCCCAGTAGTTTTTAATGAAGGCAGAGTTTATGTCCCAATAGCTGGACCCTTTGGGTTTATCAAACAGCAGATGACTATAAGCATTTCCTGCTATTGCACCTAGTCTATTCCAACTGATCCATAACTCTATTTCTTAGCCAATACTAGACATTTTTCAGGACTAATTCTTTATAATATAATTCTACATCTGGTAAGGTTTAAACCACCTTCTTTTGCACTTTTTTCATTGAATCCCTAGAAATTCTTGACTTTTTATTTCTCTATATAAATTTACTTACAATTTTTTCTAACTCATTAAAGAAATTTTTTGGAATTTTGATTGGTAGGGTGCTGAACAAGTATAGGAGGCCACCCCAAGGCATACCTACTGGCCTTGCAGGATATGAGATGAAGTCCCGTAGAGCAAACTCCAGGATATAGGCCAAGGCAAACCTTGCTCACCTCAAATCCTTGGCCACACGGAAACTGGAAGGTGCCCCCATATCTACCCCCCCCCCATATCTACCCATCTACTTCCCTATTTCACCCATCCCTCGCTTGACAAATTTCCGCATAGAGACAGTCAACAAAGGCAATGCAAGAGGTTCAGGCCAATCTGATATAGATCTCAGGAGATCCTCCCATACCCTGCTTCCGCATATAGAATTTAATATATAAGCTTACATACACAGAAATAAATTGGACTTGCCCCCTGATCACCTGTGTGAGTTGTCTTTCTTCAGCAGTCCCCAACAGTCCATAGAGGGAAGAGCCCCACCCTACAACAAACAAGTAGTTTAGTTTTGGTAGAATTGTCATTTTTATTATGTTAGCTCAACCTATCCATGACAGTTGATGTTTGCCCAGGTATTTAAATCTGATTTTATTTGCATGAAAAGTTTTGTAATTGTTTTCAAAAAGTTTTTGAGTCTGCCTTGGCAAATAGACTCCCAGGTATTTTATTTTGTCTGAGGTTACTTTGAATGGGATCTCTCTTTCAGCTCTGAGGATTTATAAAGTTTTAATTTATAACCAGCTACTTTGCTAAAGTTGCTAATTATTTCTAGTAGTTTTTTAGATGATTTTTGGGATTCTGCAGACTGTCATCTGCAAAGAGTGAGATTTTTGTCTCCTCTTTCCCCCTATTCTAATTTCTTCCATTTATTTTTCTTCTCTTATTTCTGAGGCTAAAATTTGTTTGGGGGAGTTAGGATTTTGTTGCAAGGCAATGGGTCAAGTGGCTTGCCCAAGACCACACAGCTAGGTAATTATTAAGTGTCTGAGGCCGGATTTGAACTCAAGTACTCCTGACTCCAGGGGCAGTCCTCTATCCACTGCACCATCTAGCTTTACCAGAGGTGAACATTTCTAATACAATATTGAATAGTGGTGGTGATAATGGGTATCCTTGTTTTGCTTGAGATTTTATTGGTAATGCCTCAAACCTATCCTCATTGCATATAACACTTGTTGATAATTTCAAATAGATACTGTTTATTATTCTAAGGAATAAACTATTTATTCCTATACTCTCTAGTGTTTTTAGTAGGAATGAGTGCTGTTGTTTTATCAAAAGCTTTTTCAGCATCTATTGATATAATTATATGATTTCTGATAGGTATGTTATGGATATATAATTAATTATACTAACAGTTTTCCTAGTATTGAACCAACTTTGCATTCCTGGGATAAGCCCTACTTCATCATAATGTATTATCCTGTGATAACTTGCTGTAATTGTTTTGCTAAGATTTTAAGACTTTTACATCTACATTCATCAGGGAGATAGGTCTATAATTGTCTTTCTCTGTTTTAACTCTTCCTGGTATAGGTATCAGCATCATATTGTTGTCATAGAAAGAGTTAGGCAGAGTTCTATCTTCACCAATTTTTCCAAAGAGTTTATATAGAATTGGAACCAATTCTTCCTTAAATGTTTGATAGAATTCACTTGTGAATCCATCTATCCCTAGAGATTTTTTGCTTAAGTAGTTCAATAATGGCTTGTTGAATTTCTTTTTCTGAGATAAGCTTATTTAAGTTTTTAATTTCCTCTTCATTTAATCTGGGCAACTTATATTTTTGTAAATATTCATCCATTTCACTTTGAATGTCAAATTTATTGGCATAGAGTTGGGCAAAATAATTCCAAATTATTACTTTAATTTCTTTCTCATTGGTGGTGAGTTCACCTTTTTCATTTATGATACTAGCAATTTAGTTTTCTTCTTTTTTTTTTTAAATCAAATTGAACATAGGTCTATCAGTTTTATTGTTTTTTTTTTCATAAAACCAGCTCTTGGTTTTATTTATTAATTCAACAGAGTTTTTTGCTTTCAATTTTATCAATTTCTCCTTTAATTTATAGAATTTCTAATTTGGTATTTAATTGGGGAGGGGTTTTTTTTAGGTTTTTGCAAGGAAAATGGGTTTAAGTGGCTTGCCCAAGGCCACACAGCTAGGTAATTATTAAGTGTCTGAAACCGGATTTGAACCCAGGTACTCCTGAATCCAGGACCAGTGCTTTATCCACTGTGCCACCTAGCTGCCCCATAATTGGTGAGTTTTAATTTGTTCTTTCTCTAATTTTTTAGTTGCATATTTAGTTCATTAACTTCTTCTTTCCCTAATTTATTCATATAAACATTTAATGACATAATATATCCCCTGACAGTCGCCTTCAGTGTACCCCATAGGTTTTGGTATCATGTATCATTATTGTTATTATCTAGGTTGAAAATATTAATTCTTTCTACAATTTGTTGCTTGATCCACTCATTTTTTAAAATGAGGTTCTTTAGTTTCCAATTAGTTCTAGGTCAATATCTCCTTGGTCCAGTATTGCTTATGATTATTGCATTATGATCTGAGAAAGATGTATTCACTATTTCTTCCTTTCTGCAATTGATCATTAGGTTTTTATGTCCTAGTACCTTGTCAATTTTTATATAAGTGCCATGTACTGCAAAAAAAAAAAAAAATAAGTATATTCCTTTCTATCCACATTTAGTTTCCTCCATAGGTCTATCATATCTAGGTTTTCTGACAACGTATTTACCTCCTTAACTTCCTTCTTGTTTATTTTATGATTTGATTTCTCTAAATCTGAGAGTGGGAGGTTGAGGTCTCCCACTAGCAGAGTTTTGCTGTCTATGTCTTTCTGTAGTTCTTTCAACTTCTCCTCTAAGAATCTGGATGCTGTCCCATTGTGTGCATACATATTTAGCATTGAAATTACTTTATTTTCTATGGTACCTTTTAGGAGGATAAAGTTTCCTTCCTTATTTCTTTTAACACTATGTATTTTTGAAGCCCCTTTGTCTGAGTTAAGGATTGCTACCGATGCTTTTTTTTCACTTCAACTGAAACAAAATATATTTTGCTCCAACCTTTTTCCTTTACTCTATATGTATCTCTCTGCTTCAAATGAGTTTCTTGTAATCATCATATTGTAGTATTCTGGGTTTTAATGCATTCTGTTATTCACTTATGTTTTAAGGGAGAGTTCATTCCATTCAGATGCAAAGTTATAATTACTAACTCTTTATTGCCCTCCATGGTATTTTATTTCTGTTTGTATTTTTTAACTTTTTCCCTTTATCCATATTCCTCAGTGTTTTGTTTCTGAATACCATGACCTTCAGTGTGTTTGCCCTCTTAAATTGAACCTCCTTCCCTTTTTCCCCCTTTCCCTTTTCCCCTTCTTCCCTTCCTTCTGTTAGTTCCCCTTTTTTCTCCCCCTCCCTGTCCCCCCTCCCCTTTTCCCCTTTTAATGTTTGAAAGGTAAGATAAGTTTCTTAAGTTGCTTAAATATGTCTAAGTTAACTTTAAGCCAAGTCTGATGAGATGAAGACCTCCTCCATTCCTCCCCTCAATAACAATAGGTCTTTTGTACCTCTTGATGTAATGAAATTTACCCCATTCAGTCTCCCTCTAACTTCCCTTCTCCTTACTGCCCCCCCCCCTTTTAGGTTTTTGCAAGGCAAATGGGGTTAGGTGGCTTGACCAAGGCTACACAGCTAGGTAATTATTAAGTGTCTGAGACAGGATTTGAACCCAGGTACTACTAACTCCAGGGCCGGTGCTTTATCCACTGCACCACCTAGCCACCCTGCTGCCCCCTTTTTAAGGAGGTTTAGTTTTTTTTAAATCATTCTATCTGAGTCACAGAAAAGTTATGAGTATTCATCACTTCTGGCTATATATATTCTCTCTAAGACAGTTACAATTCTCAAGAGTTATGAGACTCTTTTTTCCAAGTGGGTATATATCCAGTTTCATATTATTGTATAATAGTTTTGTTTATTTATTCATTTTTTTTACCTTTTCATGTGTCTCTTGAGCCTCCTGTTTGATGTCCAGATTTCCTATTTAGCTCTGGTCTTTTCATCATGAAATCTTGGAAGTCTTCCATTTCATTAAATGTCCATCTTTGTCCCTGGAAGAGAAGGCTCAGTTTTGCAGTGTAGTGGGTTCTTCACTGCATTCCAAGCTCCCTTGCTCTTCAGAATACCTCATTCCAGGCTCTCTGATCACTTGATGCTGCTGTGGCCAGGTCCTGCATAATCCTTACTGTAGCTCATTGGAACTTAATTTTTTTTTTCTTTCCGACTACTTTCAGGATTTTTTTCTTTTATCTGATTGTCCCAGAATTTGGCCACAGCATTCCTTGGTGGTTTCATTTTAAGACCTCTTTCCAGAGGGGATCAATGTATTCTTTCAATACATATTTTGCCCTCTGGTTGCATGATATCTAAATCCTCTAAAATTAAGTCCAGGATATTTTTCACTTCAATGGTCTCAGGAAGGCCAATAATTCTCAGATTCTCCCTTCTCAATTGATTCTTAAGACCAGTGGTTTTGTTGATGAGGTATTTTACATTTTTTCCTATTTTTTCAATGTTTTGGTTTTGTTTAATACAATCTTGTTGTCTCATGAAGTCATTAGTTTCTGCCAGGTCCAGTCTTTATGTTAGAGGAGAAAAATTTACCTTTTGCAACTCCTTTTCCAGTTGGTCCATTCTATTTTTGAAGGAATTTTCTATTTGCCCAAATGTAGTTTTGAGAGAATCATTTTCTTTTTACAGTTGCCCAGTTGGGGATTTAAGAGAATCATTTTCCTTTTGCATTTGCCCAATTGAAGATCTGAAAGAGTTATTCTCATTTTGTATTTTTTCAAATTGTTTTTTCAAAGGATTTCTTTTCTTGTTGTGAGATGTTAATTATCTCTTGAGTTTTCTTTCTCAGTTTTTCCAATTGATTCTTAAACTCCTTCCTACTTTCTTGAAGGAAGTCTTTCTGGGCTGGAGACCTATTCATAGTCTCCTCAGCAGTGCTAGATCTCTCTAGATTAGGATCTGTCTCTTCTAAGCATTTCTCCATGGGCTCCCCCTTTCTTTAGCTCTTTTTCATCTTGTGTTGGAGGAGGGGGAGCTGGCTCTCAGAGGTTTGCTTTTCAGGATCCTAGATGCATTGTTTACTTGGTTTAGTAATTCTAAGAGCCAGCCAGTGGTGGGTGCTGGTTGCTTTCTCTGGAGTGAGGTCCTCAGAAGTAGGGTCAGAGTTGACCTTGAACACTGGGCTGGGCCCTGGGGTAGTGAGTTAAACTCTTTCTGTTGAGTGAATTCTGTTGCCCTGAGGGGAGGGTATTGTTTGTTTTGGGCAAAGAGCTCTGCTGAGTGTATGAAGCTCAGGTCCCTTGACCCAGCTTGTTGTTCTCCAGGCAAACTCTGAGACTCTGTGCTGGAACTTACCCTCCCATAGCTCTTCTCCTCCTGGCCAAAGACTCTGCATCTAATGTTGGATCTCCCACCTACCACTCACTGAAGTATCCACAGCTGACACTGACCTTCTGGCCTCCCCCAGCTACTGTCGCTTTTCCTAATACTCTGTTCTCATCTCTCAGTTCACCCACGGTCCCCTGAAACAAATATTCTTGTTAGGTGTTCTTCTACTAGCTTCTCTTTCTGGGGTTTTGTTGATTGAATTTCTATTAAGAGGTTTCTCTCATGTTATTTCTGAGGGGAAAGAGAGCACTATCACAGTGTCTGTCTTCTCTCTGCCATCTTGGCCAGAAGTCTCTTTATCCAAAGTAACTTCAAACTATATAAAATACCTGTGCATCTACTTGCCAAGGAAAACTTAGACATTCTATGAAAACAACTACAAAACACTTCTCAGACAAAGAAAAACAGATTTAAATAACTGGGAAATTATCACCTGCTCATGGATAGGCCAAGCTTATATAATAAAAATGACAATTCTACCTAAAGTAAACTACTTATTTAGTGTCCTAGCATTCAAAATTCCAAAAAATATTTTGAATTAAAAAAATTATATGTAAATTCAAGTGAGAAATAAAAAGTCAAGAATTTCCAGGGATTTAATGAAAATAAGCACAAAAGAAGTTGACTTAGCCCTACCAGATCTAAAATTATATTATGAAGCATCAATCATCACTCGTGTCTGGTATTGGCTAATAAATGGAGTGATGGATCAGTGGAATAGACAAGATGCAAAAGAGATAGTAGGAAATGATTATAGTAATCTGCTGTTTGATGAACCCAAAGAATACAGCTTCTGGTATAAAAACTCTCTCTTTGATAAAAACTGTTGGGAAAATTGGAAATTAGTATGGCAGATGGGTACAAGATATAGACATAAAAAACAGTATTATAAGTAAACTAGGAGATGAAGGAATACTGTCAGATCTTCAGAAAGGGAAGCAATTTATGACCAAGGAAGAGATGGAGAACATCAATAAAAACAAAAAAGATAATTTTGATTACATTAAGTTAAAAAGATTTTGTACAGACAAATGCACTGTAACAAAATCAAAAGAAATGTAGGACATTAGGAAACATTTTTTAAATTAGTATTTCTAACAAAGGACTCATTTCTAAAATACATAAAACAGTGAGTGAAACATATAGAAAAATCAAACTATTCCCCAATCAACAAATGGTCAAAGGATATGCAGAGGGAATTTACAGATGAGAAAATCAAAGCAATCCATAATGATATGAAAAATTCCTCTAAATCATTACTGAGTAGTGAAATGCAAATTAATTTTAAATTTATTTTTATTAAAGGTATTATTTGAGTTTTACAATTTCCTCCCCAAATCTTGCTTCTCCCCCCCCCCCCCCCACGGAAAGCAATCTGTTAGTCTTTACTTGTTTCTATGTTGTACCTTGATCTGAATTGGGTGTGTTGAGAGAGAAATCATATCCTTAAAGAAGAGACAAGAAGTCTAAGAGGTAACAAGATCAGACAATAAAATATCTGTTTTTTTTCCCCTAAATTAAAGGGTATAGTCCTTGAACTTTGTTCAAACTCCACATCTCCTTATCTGTATACAGATGGCACTCTCCTTTGCAGACAGCCCAAAATTATTCCCGATTTTTGCATTGATGGAATGAGCAAGTCCTTCAAGGTTGAACATCACTCCCATGTTGCTGTTAGGGTATACAGTGTTTTTCTGGTTCTGCTCATCTCACTCAGCATCAGTTCATGCAAATCCCTCCAGGCTTCCCTGAAATCCCGTCTCTCTTGGTTTCTAATAGAGCAATAGTGTTCCATGACATACATATACCACAGTTTGCTAAGCCATTCCCCAATTGAAGGACATTTACTGGATTTCCAATTCTTTGCCACCACAAACAGGGCTGCTATGAATATTTTTGTACAAGTGATGTTTTTACCCTTTTTTCATCATCTCTTCAGGATATAGACCCAGTAGTGGTATTGCTGGGTCAAAGGGTATGCACATTTTTGTTGCCCTTTGGGCGTAGTTCCAAATAGCTTTCCAGAAGCGTTGGATGAAGTGAAATGAAAATTAAAGCAAGCATCTCTGAGGTGCCATCTCACACCTCTCAGACTGCCCAATTTGACCAGAAAGGAAAATGATCAACATCGGAAAGGATGTAGGAAATGTGGGATGCTAATACATTGTTAATGGAGCTGTGAACTCATCCAAACTTTCTGGAGAGTTATTTGAAATTAATCCCAAGGGGCAATAAAAATATGCATACTCTTTGATCCAGTAATATTGCTACTGGGTCTATACCTTGAAGAGATCATGCAAAAAGCTAAAAACATCACTTGTTCAAAAAATATTTATAGCAGCCCTATTTGTGGTAGCAAAGAATTTGAAATTGAATGAATGTTCATCAATTGGGAATGACTGAACAAATTGTGGTATATACATAAATACATATATATATATGTATATATATGTATATATATACATATATATATATATATATATATATGTATGTTATGGAACACTATTGTTCTATTAGAAACCAGGAGACATGGTAATTCAGAGAAGAAGCCTGGAAGGATTTGCATGAACTGATGCAGAATGAGCTGACATGTGCCAGAACATTATATACCCTAACAGCAACATGGAGGTGATGATCAACCTAAATGAACTTGCTCATTCTATGAGTACAATAATCAGGGACAATATTATGTTATCTGGAATGGAGAATACCATCTGTGTCCAAAGAAAGAATTGTGGGGTTTAAACAAAGACTAAAAGGTCTTTATTTTTTTAAAAGAAAAGTTAACTTATTACATAATTTTGCTATCTCTTATACTTTATTTTTTCCTTAAGGATATGATTTCCCTCTCAACACATTCAATTTTGATCAATGTATAGCACTGGAAAACAATGCAAAGATTATCAGACTGCATTCTGTTTGGGGTGGGGGGAGGGAATTAGGATTGGGGGGAAATTGTAAAATTAAAAAAAAATAAAAATCTTGGCCTTTTCAAAGAAAAAGAAAGAAAATATTGGATTTTGGGGTTGCCTGATAGTGACATTGGACAAGGTTTGGATTTCAACCAAGATGTTCTTATTATTCCAGCGAGGAAGGCCTGAGAAATCATAGTTTTGGGATGCAAACACAGAAAGCCTTTGGACTTGAAATTTAATGGTGACATGCTATTAGGGAACTGAATTAGGTTGTGAACTTAATCCCCTTCTATTCCCCATAGTCTAATATGGTATATAGTTAGCATTTCTCCACAATAAGGAATGGAATAAGAGTATTTTTTCTGTTTATTCTTGCAATACCTTTAAAGGAAATATTCATTTGTAGAAGTTCATTGAATTGATAAAATAAAATGTGGGTACAAATAACTCCTAAAATGAATACAAAACAATGGGCATTTGAATCAGTGTCAGAGAAACTAAACACTCCAGCCTCCTTAATGATACTGCCAAACCTGAAGGAGGAATGAAAAATACCATCTGATCTTTAGACAGTGAAGAATCAAAGAAGTCATTTTCAATAATATAGATTTTCTTAATATAAAATTCTATATGTGAAAAAGGTTATATCTTCATATGTGGACATCATAAAAAGACTAGGAAGATTACTAGTAATCAGATCAGTCATGCAGTGGCCCTAGTTAATGGAACAGTAAGACAATATACATGCCTCATTAACTCTCCTGCTATTGAAAATAAAGACTTAAGCATAGAGGTCAGGAAAAGCAATTGTCAAGAACAAGTGACCAGCTTACAATTAGAATTATAAATTTCTTTAATTTTCCAAACTCAGGCTTAGGCATCATCAGTCTCCTATTGTCTGTCCTTCAATCATTTTAATTTATATCAAGATACCACACAGTGAAACTTCAGGGAGTAAATCTTGACTTTCCAAAATAACTTCTAGAAGGAAGAGATCCTTTGGAAATATAAAAGTTTCTTATTAACATCCAAATTAAGAGAAATGTAGCAGAGCATATGGGAAAGAAGCTGTTGAAAGAGAGCATGCAAAATTAACCTTGCTACTATTTAACCATTAACCTTTTTCAATTAATTCAAATATTTGGGAAATTAAGTGATTCCTCTTACTTATCACAATCAAAATGCAAAAAAAAGACAAATTCAATAGATATACTACTCTTTAAAAAAGCTTTTTAGCCCTAGTCATTGTGCAGCCATCCCTGATAGCACTTCTGACACAGGTATGTCTAATGATATGAAGTACAAAAAATTATTTAAAAGCTATTTTATAATAAATATATAGTCTAGGAAAGCCATGTTAATCTGTCAAATTTGACTGCAGAGATGGAATTTTGTGTTAGAAATGCATTAGACAAATCATTAGTTTTCTATATTTAACTTTTATTGAGGTTGAGGTGAGGATGTAGGTGGGAGAATTAGTATTTTGCAGTTTTTTATGGGAAATTTACCATGGTCTCAAACTAGTAAATAATCCTATAATCAGAAGAATTGTTTCATATTCTGCCAAATAATGTGCATTGGTTTCTTGCCATTGCCTTGTTCTCATATTTTTTTTTGTAAGTGACTTAAGGGTGATATTTGATAATATATATTTTGGGAGGTCATCATTAATATATGAGCTATTATATCTCATTGTACCCTGGCAATCCTTTGGAGTCAGGATCAACCAGATTCTATATTTTCTCAAAGTGTAGCTTTGCCACATGCATAAACATTCCCAAGAAGAAAAGCATTTTCAACTGCAATTTGAAGGATTTATAAGAAACAAATTATAAAATAGAAAGTCATTTGAAATAAAGACATGAAAAATTATATTTTATAATTTGCAAAATTTTTGTATTTCTATAATATTAGGAAAATATTCTTTAAAGTTCATAACCTAGAAAACCTAATTAATGGAAATATTGTTCTTTTTGATTTGTTCCATGTTGGAAGAATACGGCAAAAATAAATGAACAATAGAAGTAGAGTCAAAGAAGAACTTCCCAAAAAGGCCATGAAGCAATAGGAAGGAATATAGAATGACTGGGTGGTAGATAAAGGAGACTCAGTGAATAGTAATGGTAATGAAGAAAAACTGATGTCAGTCAAATGTTCATACCTTCACACGTTGTGGAGAAAACTCTGATATGTTGCACATGTTTATTTTTCTTAATTTCAAGTGAACTCGTTGTCTCTTGGCCAAAATCCCTTATAGGTAGTATCAGTTTTCCTGTTCATAGGGCATTTGTGTATTTATAATTATATATCCAAATCTTGGTCCGATTCTCATTAAACTAGAAGCCCTCCCCATTATACAAATGACTGTGTAGTTGATTGATGCATTACTTCAAGGACATTGTATATAACTTTAATCAGATTATTAAATATTAATGATGTGATTGGCATGAATTGTTATAGTGTGAACATGACACAACCCATTCCAAATGAAGCAGCAACTCCTATGTTTTCATGCAGGTTGAAGAATTCCAGAAGTTTAAAACACATCAGCTTCAATCTCTGCCACAAGAAATAGGCAAGGTATTCACCTTCAGGTCCCCCCCCACAAGAGGCTTGAAGAAAGCAGTAAACTAATGTGGAATAGATTCTAAATGCTTCAGTTTGCCTTTGTCAAAAAAATTTATTTTCTTTAGATAGATTGTATTAGGACCAATATTTCTTTCCAATGGCCAAAATCTTCATTCTTAACAACTCCTATAAGGCACATTTAATTAAAAGTTTATCTTTTTCATATCCGTGTGTGTGTGTGTGTGTGTGTATTGAAACTTTCTCAATGGGGCATAGACCTTATATTCTTCCAGTTCTATCCAACTGGTCAGGGAGGAATAATACCCAGATAGTCTCCATCAGTAACCTTCCCATAGTCATCCCTTCTATTATGACCACTAGTCCTTCAGAGCTAACAAAGTGATTGGTAGCATGATTTGCACAATTATCTTTATTATAGTGAGAAGCAGTCTTCTCACTTGTCTTTACCAGAATCATTATACATCCATGTACTAATTAATATGAAACAGGATTATTGAAGATGATCTGGCTGCTGAAGGAATCTCTTGGTCTTAAATTGGTTTCCTTCTTCCCATTTCAGAGAGGCAGCAGGGTGCATCATCAAAGCCAGGTAAGCACCAGCATGTGATATTTGGTAACACAATGTGACAACCTGAAATATCCTAAACTGTCTCTCTATGGACTAATTGCCAGTACAAGCCTTCTCAGACATTCAACTTTGACTTATAAATATGACATAGTTGTTTAACATTAGGACAATGTCAGCTTGCAGCTCAGAGTATGCTACTCTGCTCTGTTAGCATTCTTCCTGTTGTTCATGTTCATCAGATGTAATGGAACCGCAATGCATAAGGCACAAACCCTCCCTTGGGGTAAACCCATTTCAGGGTGGCCATGCCCTTCAGAAAGAAAAGAAAACTCTCCCTAGGGCTTCCACCACACTCTCTAGGGTTGGTTTCATTACAATGCAGAATGTCTTGCAGTGCCTGTCTCTGTCACTCTGGATTTGGATTAAGGATGTCAAACTGATTCCTATTCAATTATTCAAGGGCAACTAAGACCAGTATATATCCATTTGGAATGGTACTCGGCTAGTTTTCAGGATTGACTGATGATCTCTATTTTGGTCTTCAAAGTTCTCATTTGAATAATTCACCAACACCTTAAAATTTTTTCAGGAATTGCCTGGCCACAAAACTGTGTGAGCAGGGAATTGTCTTTGCATCATCATGAGAGGCAATTTATATAGTTAAATTTAGTCTTAATAAGTAATAAATAATGTGTTATATGAAAGGACAATTGAGTAAACTGTTTATCTTAGACAAGATCATATTAATCTGAATTACAGAAGTTATGTTCATTATGTTCATTCACATTTAGAGGAAGTCTAGTTTGGCTTGTACAATAAGAAAAGAATCAATGAACATTTCAGTAATGGGTTAAAATTTTGGATTTTTGTTTGTTTTCAGCATGTAAAGGGTAAGATGGGGAGAAGTATTTTGGAGAAAGAGAAAATTAAGCAAAAATTAAGGAGAAAAGTTTGATGACTAGAAGGGAAATGAATGGAATAAGGCATAGGCATAGAATCAGTTCAGATAGTTGATTCCTGAAACTGATTGCTGAAAATAAGCAAAAATTATAGTAAATCTAAGGAAAAAACTAAAAGCTACAGATGCCGATCATAATTATAATGGTCACACTTCAAATTATCCTTCCTAATATACACTAACAGAATGTTAGTAACATGTAGATAACCTTGAACTTCAAGGTGGTTTGTGTGTCTACGCTCCTAAAATTATGACCAAGAACCTCTACTAGCTAGTTTACTTTTAGCAATCAACCAGAGGAGAGCAAAGATATTTACTGTAATAGTACCACAAGAAGAAAGTAGCAAAATAATAAACCTAGAGTTCACAATCCCAGAATTAAACCAGTGTTCGACGCTGAGTTCAGATACTAACTGTATGATCTGGGCAAATCATTTAACCCTATATACCTCAATTTCCTCATCCGTAAATATAAACAAAAGCAAAGGCAAAAAAAATCCAATATTATTTCTGAAAACCTCAAATGGGGGGGGTCACATGAAATCAAAAATGACTCAAATGACTGAACAACAAGAAGTACAGCTAATTATTCTTTCAGAAATCTTCTAGTGATAACAAGGGTCTGGGACCAGTTTTCCAAAAAGAAATTTTCAGAAAAGGAAGAGAGAGGAATTAAAGAATTTTATGAGTTAAAGGGTTAAAAACGTTCATGGGGCAGGGGGTGGGGCAAGTGTGTGAAAGGGATAGAGATAAAGTGTATGTTCATGTCCATATAACATAATGAAATAGAAAAGCATTTGCATAGGAAGTATATTTGTAATGCCTATTCCAAAAACAATTGTGATGGTATTCTCTCCTTACTGGTGGATATTAAAACCATGCCCTTCACACAGAGTGGGGTAGATTTGGCAACATCAAAAGAAATTCATTTCTAATCTAGTCTTTCAGTTTCAGTATATAAGACATATTCTATGTCACAGTATATTAGTGTATATATTGAATATTAGTATATATATATTGAATAATATATTCTATCTCATAGTATATGTCTGTTTGGAATGGTACTCGGCTAGTTCTCATGATTGACTGATTTATGCTCAACTGTTGATCTCTATTTTGGTCTTCAATATTCTCATTTGAATAATTCACCATCTTAAATTTTTTTTGCTCTGAGCACCTCTGTATTACAGCATGGAAAGGAAGATAGAAGAGACAAACCCATTTTCAGGTTGTTGAAGGATAATTAGGAAATCATGATAGGAACTGGCAGTCTCCATTGTGCCCCATTTCTTGATTGCTACCCCAGAGGCTTTGGAGAGCTATCTCTTGGGAAAGATCTAGAGCTCTCTTGTTTGAGATATGTTATTTACTCAAAAATGGAGAGGTTTTTTTTTTATCTTTTTATGCATTTCCTCTGATTTCTGTTTCCTATAATTTGGTAAATGAGCTTCATTATTATTTCTTATGAGTATTCATTGTGGAAGTGATATTTGGAAGGAAAGGATGTCAGAACTTGAAAACGGAGCTAATGGTCTGCCAGAGTGGAGACAAGATGGGGGCAAGGCTTTTCCCTACACAACAATAAATGAAGTCTCTACAAGACCTTAAAGCTAGAGATACCATTAAAAAAAAAAAGAAAAGAAAAGATTGAAAAAAATTTTCAATTATAGACATCATGGAGGAACTTCGGTGAATGTCTGTCACTTTGGAGTAAAGGGGAAGTAAAGCCCAGCTAAGTGGGAGAGTGGGAAAGCCTTTAGCTATAGTGTAGGTCAGGTCCCAGCAGCTAGACAACAACAAACATCCCAGCTAGCAAAAGGATCCCAACCCTAGCAAAAGTCTGAAACCTTGGATCACAGAAACAAAAGACAGGAATGGATTGGGAACAAATCACTGGATAGACAGAGCATAAATAAAAAGGAGAAAATAAATCTCTGCATAGGCAACATTTGGACTCTATAAGCAAAAACTTGTTCAACAATACGCCAGAGATCAGATCCCAACCCCAGCAGGAGCAGAGGTCAAACAATTGAAAAGAACAGAAAAACATAGAAAGCTACTAGGCAGATAGAGATGATAATAATGAAGAAAAAAAGTGACAAAGTTCACTACATGTAAAGTCTCAAAGGAGTATATGAAATGGACTCAAAAACAAAATCTCATAGAATATCTTTAAAAAGAATTTAAGGACAGCTAGGTTGCCCAGTAGTTAGAACACTTGCTCTGGAGTCAGGAGCACCTGATTTCACATCTGGTTTCAGATACTTAATAATTGTCTGGTTGTGAGATCTTGGGCTTTAACCCCATTGCCTTAAATAAATTTTTTAAAAAAGAATTTAAAATTAAAGGAAGACAGGAAGAAAAAATACAAAAAAAAAGAAATGAGAGCAATGCAGGAAAGTTAGGAAAAACTGAACAAAGAAATAAAAACAAGCAACTGGAAAAAGAATGCAACTCTTCAAACAATAAGTTCAAACAACTGGAAAAGGAAAATGATTAATGTAAAACTCAAATCAATTAACTAGAAAGGGAATGCAATTCAGCAAAATTGAAATTAACCAAATGATAAAGGAAATCCAAAAGTTATTTGAGGAAAATAAAACCATAAAAAATAGAATTGGACAAATATAAGCAAATGAATTTATGAGACAGAAAGATTCCATCAAACAAAGTCAAAAGACTGAAAAAAATGAAGAAAACATAGAGTACATCTTAGAAAAAAGAAACAATCTATAAAATAGAGCAATGAATGATGATTTACAAATTATTTGCCTACCAGAAAGCCTGGTTCTAAGAAGAGTCTTGAAAATATCTTTCTGGAAATTATTCGGGAAAACTGTTCACATATATTAGGTCAAGGAGACAAAATAGTCATGCAGCTCCAGAAAGAGACCACAGGATAAAACCTCCAAGGACTATCATATATAAATTCCAGAATTCTCAAATAAAGGAGAAAATACTGCAAGAAACCAAATAAAGAAACAATTTAAAAACAAAGGAAGCACAATCAAAATTACATAGGCTTTATAACTTCAACATTAAAAGACAGGAGGACAGGGCAACTATATGGTGCAGTTGAAAGAGCACCAGCCCTAGAGTCAGGGGGACCTAAGTTCAAATCCAGCCTCAGATACTTATTAATTACCTAGCTGTTTTACCTTGGGCAAGTCAATTAACCCCACTGCCTTGCAAATGAATGAATGAATGAATGAATGAATGAATGAATGAGTTAATAAAGATCAGATGACCTAGAATATGATATTTTTGAGGGCAACGTACCTTGGATTACAGCCAAGAATTTACAAGCTTTCAAAATTCATTATATTTCCTTAGGAAAAAAAGTTTGTTATTCAATGAAATAGAGGACTTCCAAAACTTCCAGATAAAAAGACCAGAAATGAATGGAGAATTCAATATTCAAATACAATACTCAGCAGGTGTAGAAAAAGGTAAACAGAAAGGGGGGAAAATACCAAATGTTTGTCTATAACATTAAATTGTATACAACCCAATAAGGGAAGGTAAGACTTGTAACTGTTGAGAACTGTATTTCTCTTAGGATAGTTAAAGGTTTGATGGCAATCAGGAATCAAAGTTTTCACTTTGCCTATGATATGATGGTATACTTAGAGAAGCCATGAAAATCATCTTATAAACTCCTTGAAACATTTAACACATTCAGCAAAGTGGCAGGAAATAAAATAAACTCAAATAAATCATTAGTATTTGTATATATGAACAACAAATCCAAAGAGTAAGAGATAAAAAGAGAAATACCATTTAATATAACTATAGATAACACTAAATATGTGGGTATCTACCTCCCAAGACAAACCCAGAAACTGTATGAGCACAATTATAAAGCACTTCTTACTCAAATAAAGTCAGATCTAAATAATTGGGTAAATGTCAATTCCTCCTGGTTAGGTCGAGCTAATATAATAAAAATCACAATTCTACCCAAATTAAATTACTTATTCAGTGCTATATCAATCAAACTAACAAATAATTATTTTACCAAGGGAGAAAAAAAATAATAACAAAATTCATCTGGAACAACGAAAGGAAAAGAATAACAAAGAAACTGATGGGAAAAAAAAATGTAAAGGAAGGTGGTTTAGTCCTACCAGATCTAAAACCATACTATAAAGCAGCAGTTATCAAAACTGCCTGGTACTGGTTAAGATATAGAGTAATGGACCAGTGGTTTAGGATAGGTTCAGAGGAAACTGCAATAAATGACTACAGCAATCTATTTGACAAACCCAAAGACATTAGTTTCTGGGATAAGAACTCTCTATTTGACAAAAAAAATTATTGCAAAAACTGGAAAAAAAGTATGGCAAAAACTAGGCATAGAGTCACATCTCACACCAATATCAAAAGAAGGTCAAAAATGGGTATAGGACTTAGACCTAAAGGGCAACACCTTAGATAAATTAATAGACCAAAAAATACTCTAACTTTTGACAAAATTTGACAAAAATTGTTGGGAAAACCAGACAATAGTAGGGCAAAAACTAGACAAAGACTCACATCTCACACTCTATACCAATATACAGTCAAAATGCATAGAGGATTCTGACATAATGGACAATGCCACAGACTAAGTGATCAGGAAATTATCATTAGACCTGTGGAAAGAAGGGAAATTTATGTTCAAATAAGATGTACTATAATGATGATCAAAATATTATTATTATTATTGTAAAATGGAAAGTGAATGATTTTGACTATATTTAATTAAAAAACTTTTGCCCTAATAAAATCAAGTACTACCAAGATTAGAAGGAAGACAGAAAACTGGGAAACAATTTTCCCAGATAAGGATTCTGTTAAAGGTCTCATTTCTAAAATATATAGAAAATTTAATCAAATTATAAGAGTACAAGCCATTCTCCAGGGAATAAATGGTAAAAGGTTATAAACAGACAGTTTACAAATGTAGAAATTAAAACAACATATATATATATATATATATGTAATTATATGAAAATTCTTCAAATCATAATTTATTAGTGAAATGTTCATTTAAAAAAATTATGAGGTACTACCCCACTCCTGTCAGATTGTTCAAGATGATAAAAAGGGAAAAGGATAAATATTGGAGACGTGGGAGAATTGTGACATTAATGCATTGTTGAAGGAGTTGTGAACTAGTCCAATCAATCTGGAGAACCATATGAAACTAAGTCAAAAGATCAATAACACTGATCATATCCTTTGATCCAACAATACCAATACAAAATTTGTATTCAAAAGAAATCATAAAAAATGGGAAAAATTCCATATATTTAAAATATTCACAGAAACCCTTTTTGTAGTGGTAAAGAATTAGAAAGTGAGGGGATGTCCATCAATTGGGGAATAACTGAACAAGTTGTGGTATATGAATGATAAGGAGTACTATTGTTCTAGAATGGTCAGACTCTAGAAAAGCATGGAACAAAGTACAGGAACTTATGCAAGGGAAAGGAACAGAACCAACAGAAGATTGTATACATTAATAACAACATGGTGAGTTGATCAACTATGATGGGTGAAACTCTGCTCAGTCATTCAGACAACTAGAACAACCCTAGGAAATCTGAAATGGGCAATACTCTATACATCCAGAGAAAGAAAGTTACAAAAACAAATCCTTCCCTTCCAAAATAAGGAAAAGGAAAAACTACCAAACAAGGTACAGAATCTGAATGAACACTATGTTCAATTTTTAAAAATTTCTCTTACATTTTTCCTTTATCTCAATAACTAGTCTATAAAGATGTTAAATAAAAATGTAGGTACAATGTTCACTAGACTGTTTGCTGTTGGGGTACAGGGGAGATAGAAAGGGAAGGTGATAAAAATTATGTAATTTAAAATATGTATATTCAGGTGGATGAATGTTGAAAAATTTTCATGACATGTAATTGGAAAAATAAATAAAATATCAATTTAAAAAAGAAAGAAAACAGTTAAAATTCTTTTCCCTTCATAAGCACTCAGTGATCAGAAGTTAGATTGAACATGATAATATTCCTTTAACTAATAATTTTTAAAGGAGCAGATAAATAAAATCAACATGCCTGTAATCCTTTTCTCTGAGTAGGGGGAGAGTGGTCTTTAATCTCAACTTCACCCCCCTTCTTGGAAGGAATTAATATCTTCCTCAGAAAAGATAGAAGAGATTGGAAATGTCTATTTTGCATTCCCTCATGATAAAAAGGGAAAATCCCATACTATAGATGGAGAAACAACCCTAGGCACACCAAAGGCCATGAGGTAATCAATATGATGAGGTAGTCAATTTTGATAAACAGATATAGTTTTAAATCTCAATCATGCTATTTACTACCTAAGTAACATTTAATAAATCAGTTACTATCTCTGAATCTCAGGTTACTCATCTCCTTAATGAACTTAGTCTAATTGACACTAACTTTTTAAATGAACACCAATGACTCAAGATAGGCATTTGTGATAGATCAAAAAAAAATCTACAAAAGCCTGTCAGATATAATGAGTTCTACTAAATTGTGGAAATTCACATAATGATAATAACACCTAAGGAATTTCAAAAGAATTTCGAACAATTATGAAGTCCTGGTAATAAATAAAAGACTAAAGAAGTATAGATATGTTTGTAGTTGTTTTATTACTGATGCTAAGAAATGATAAATAAAAAAGGAAAAGAAAAAAAGAGCAGCAGACTAAGAAGACAACAGACATCAATCTTCTGCCTCTCAAAGTATTTTCTGGGCTTTTTCGGCCTTCTTATGATGGCAAATGTTTCATCTATTATAAACATTAAGAAAAAAGTAGAGTTAGAATTAATATTTTTTAATTTGCCAATTTTATATTGTTGAAGTTATCAATAGATTATTTAAATATCTGAATTAGCAACTGTTACCAATCCTATTTTTATTTATACTTTATTTTTAAAATTTTTGCTAATTTTGTTTTTTAATTATCTGAATGTGTCACTATAGAAAGTCAGTTAATATAGGAAATTATTATTTTAAATAATCCTTTGTCTTGTCATTAAAATATGGTCCATTTGTTAATATTTTGTTGTTTCTAACTGTTCCCAGTGCCTCTTAATTTTATATTTGAATTTTATTTAATATTATATTTTTCCAAATATATTCAAAAAATTCTAATATTCATTTCTAAAACTTTGAGTTCCAAATTCTCTCTTCATACTCTCCATGTTCCCTCATTGAGAAGGCAACAATTCGATAAAAGTTATGTATTTCTGGGAGGCTAGGTGGACCAGTGAATAAAGCACTGGATAAAGCACTGGTCCTGGAGTCAGGAGTACTTGGGTTCAAATCTGGTCTCAGACACTTAATAATTACCTAGCTGTGTGGCCTTGGGCAAGCCATTTAACCCCATTTGCCTTGCAAAAACCTAAAAAAAAGTTATACATTTGTATTCAGGCAAAACATTACCATAATAGTTCTGTTGTGAAAAAAAATTTAAAAAAAGTAAAATGAAATGAGCAAAATATATATATATATATATAGTTTAATATCTTGACATCAACTGCTCTTTCACTAGGCATTGATAGTTTTTTTTTTAATCACAAGTCTTGGATTGTCTTGGATCATCATATTCCTGAGAAAATCTAAATCAGTCATACCTATCTTACAATGTTGCTATTATTTTGTACATAGTACATTCAATTTTATATCAGCTTATAGAAGACTTTCCAGATTTTCCTGAGAGCATCTTGCTCATCATTTCCCACAGCAGTATAGTTCATCACAGTCACTTATGACAATTTTTAAGTCATTCCCCAATTAATGGGCATCCCCTCGATTCCCAAGTACCTGCCAAAAATAAAATAGATACTATAAAGATTTTTGAACGTATAAGTCACAATCCTTTTTTAAAAATCTCTTAGGGGATACAGACCTAGTAGTGACATTGCTAAATCAAAGGGTATTCACAGTTTTATAGCCCTTTGGGCATAGTTCCAAATGGTTTCATCCTTTCAAAACTTCACAGTACATTAATGTGTCATTTTCCCATATCCCTTCCAACATTTGTGATTTTCCTTTTTCTGTTCTATTAGCCAATCTAATATATATGTGGTAGAATGTCAGGGTTGTTTTAATTTTTATTTCTTCAACCAATAGGTGTCAAAGCATCCTTTCATATGGTGATAATTTTGATTACTTCTTCTAAATAATATTCATATTACTGATAAAATTGGAAAATGATCCTTATTTTCATAAATGACATTCTCTATATGTTTGAGAAATGAGGTCATTATCAAAGAAACCAGTTTCAATTTTTTTCACACTTTCTAATGCTAACTACACTCCTTTCCATATTCTCTTCTCACACCTTGGTCTTACCCTCTCATCAAAAGTATTTTGCTTCTTCCTACTCTTTCTCTCAACCTGCCCTCCTTTCTATAACTTTCTTCTTCTCTTATCCCCTTCTCTTCCTACTTGGCTATATGGTAATATAGATTTCCATGCCCAATTGAGTATGTAAATTACCCCATGTTTGAGCCAATTCTGATGACAGTAATTTCACTCATTTCCCCCTCCACTGTAAAAGCCCTTTCTTGCCTCTTTGATATAAGGCAATTTACCCCATTCTAACTCTTCCTTTCCCTTTCTGCCAAGTCTTCATTTTATTTTGTAGACATTAAATTTTTATTTCTTATATTTTATTCATTGATATCATAATTAATATGATTTATTTCCTTCATTAATATGCCAACTCACTGGGATGTGGACAAAGATTTCAAATTGAATGCTAACAACTAAATCAGCTTGCAGCTGGTCTAAAATCTTGTGATTCTCAGCACATTCTGATTTTTTTTCTTCTAATATCAATTTTGTCACAATAGAAGTAGAATTTGGTCACATAGATTAAGGGACATTTCCTTTTTATTTTTTCATGGCCTTCTATAAGTCAAAAAAGTCACCACTTAATAACCAATCTATTGGGGATGAGCTATACCATTCTAAGATAACAAAGATTTACTAGCTTATGAGTAATAATTGGAGCTTATCTTCCACTTTGCATAGCCTTTGAGCACATGGGAGAGCTTCTGAATTTAATTACCATTACATAGAAAATATTTCAGACATCATATACTATCCTTTACTAGAATTATCTATTTCCTATACCTCTACTGCTATGTATATATATATATATATATATATATATATATATATATCCTTGAAAAAGGTATAATATGCAATTTTAGTACTGCTTATATCATCTAGCATAATATTGCTATTAGTATATATTTTAAGGCTTATTAAGTATTTTTCTAAAAATAATCTTATGAATTAGACAGTATATGTCTTAGTACTGTCCTCATTCTAAATATGAGAAAATCAAGTCTTAGTACTGGTAATGGACTTAGCCAAAATAACTGTCCTGAATATATGTGTACATTGGCCCAAGGAGGATGAAACCCCAGGTGATATGTTCTCAGGGTTAGTCAAGTTTGGAGAGATAATCATCAATATACCAACATCAATGGCAGCAGAATAGGAAAAGTCTATGGAAATGACTTATATGGAGTGTCAAAGTTGGAGGCTGTAATAAGAACCTAGGCCAAAGATGATACCATGTAAAGACTAGCAGATTACCTTCTGTTTGGGCAGGGGGGAGGGAAGGAAGATTGGGGGAAATATGTAAAACTCAAAATAAATAAAATATTAAAGAAAAAATATAAAGCATTTAGGACTTTTTAATTTTTTAAATTTTTTTGCAAGGCAGTTGAATTAAGTAATTTCCCTACAATCACACAACTAAGAAAGCATTAAATGTCTGGGGACAAATTTGAACTCAAATCCTGCCGGTGCTCTATCCACTGTGTTACCAATTTGTCTCTACCTTCACCACTTTTTTTTTTACTGTTTCAGGTTTTATTTTAGAAATTATAAAATTCAAGTATCATCCGTATTCATGAGCCTTTTTACATGCTTGCGTGTAATCTCCATATTCCAAACTTAAGGGCTTGGGATCATTGCCATAGAAAAATCGATATGGAAGTCATTAAAAACAAAGAATATGGAAGAGAAATAGTACAAACTAATCCCCCTCCCTCACCCAGGATGTTTACTACACATGAAGGACAGCAAGGAGACAAAGTACTAGATGCAATCATTTTATGACCTTTTTTTTCAAAAGGATGGGGATAAGAGGAGAGTGCGAATCCTAATAATTTTGAAGAAATGAGTTTATAAATACTCTGCTAGACTCAAACTTGCATTTAAGATATTTGGAAGTTAATGGAGATGTGCAAAAAGTTTGTTAGAATATTTAATTTCCTTGGGGAGGAGGGGTGATGGCTGTGGACAGTGGAAGATGACAAGAATGAAGGAAGGAGGAAATAGGGTACAAAGATGATTAAGGGAAAGGGCAGTGAACAGAAAAGATTTTCAAACAGTTGTAGATGGAAGAGAATGGGGACAAATGGGGGCAATAATCCCCCCCTCTCCACCCTTCCCCTTGAGGGCACCTTTCAGATATAGAGACATTTTCTGCAAGATTTGAGTCCTTCTGCCCCTTACCAAGCTCAGCCTTTAGCTGGAGATCTATAGCTCACTCATCCCTCAAGTTGTTGTTCCTACCCATAAGAACATTGAAGACCAATTCTAACCACTAGGGTACTTTTCCAAAGCAATTCCAGGATAAGGGCTGCAAATCTTGGTAAAAATCTAAAGAAAAGTGATGATTAGACAAAATTCTGCCAACACTTCCCAAGTGCTCTAGGCAAGGAGCTGGGGAGAGAGACCAAAGCTGGAGTCTTCACCTTAGTCCATGTTCCTGGGCAAGAAAGCCTGTCAGGGGCCAAAACCATTCTTCCCAGACTCCCAACAGCTCAGAGCTAAGCTGCCTTCTAGAGAACCCAGCCTCCCACAAGTGCCACTAATGAGGAGGTTCAGCAAGGAGAGCTCAGGGAGAGCTACTCTCTACCAAGGCCTGGCAGAAGCAATGTACAAGAGGAGAAAGAAATATATTCTATGTTTTGAACATTGATTTTGATAGTGGCTAAGATATGGATTGCTCAATCTGGAGAGAAGTTCAATTCTATATTCAGATACTTAACAACTGTATGACTCTGAGCAAATCATTTAACTTCTGAATGACTCAGTTTTCTCAACTATAAAATAAAGATAGCAGTCTTTACAGAATTGCTGCTGAGATCAAATAATATATTTCCAAACATGGTGTAATAATAATCATAAATGTTGGCTCATTTTTACTTTGTTTTGTTTCATGGACTATCATCAATAGTCATATATAAAGCACCTACCATATACAAAATACTGTTCCAAGCAGTGGGGTATAAAAAGAAAGGCAAAGGATAGACCCCCAATTAAAGAACTTACAATCTAATAGCAGAGACTTATACTTTAATGTGACTGTGAAAACAACTATATACAAAAATGCTGTATACTATATAAAAAGGAAATAGTCAACAGAGGGGAGTTGTTAAAATTAAGAATGATTGGACAAAAAAAGAATGATTGGACAGAATAAAATGAGAAACAGGGAAAAGATAGAAAAAAAAAACACAGGGATTTTCCTGAGTTCTTTCAAAAACCCTTTAAACACATTTAATAATACCTCAAAATAAATTCTAGAAATGGAGAGTGCACAAAAGCATAAGAAGAATCAATTTTAAAGTCCAAGAATACCTAAAAGATAAGTAAGGAGATCTGTTGTACCAGGATAAGAATGGAGTGTTGCTCACCATAGGACATACCCCTTTAAATAGCAATAAGTTTGGGGAGCAACTAAATGAGTAACTGCAATGGTGTGTTCTAAGGGAGTCAGACAACAGTTGGGAAAGAAATTATAAGGATTCTGGTTCTGGTACCAGTGGCAGGATTCTGATTGGATCTGGGACAAAGTCTCAGATTCAGGGAAAGGAGGAGCTCTAGCATCCAGATTTTGCAACCACAGCAGTGCAGGTACCCTAGACAGGAAACGAGTTAAGAAATTAGAACACAGAGCAGGAGAGTAGAAAATTTCTCTCTCTCTCTGTCTCTCTGTCTTTCTGTCACATAACTTGAAAATTTACAGATCTTCAGAATTAATTCTGAAGTCTGTTAAAAAAAAACAACTAAAACTTGGAATAGTACTGCCTCCACTATATTTTATTATAAAGTTAAAAGTCAAGAAAAATACTGAAAATGAGCAAACAACAGAAAAGATCCTGACTATAAAGTGAATTTGATGACAATGAAATGAAAACACAGACACAAATGGAAACAACAAAGTAAAAACTCCTCATAAAAGTCTCAAAGAAAAAATATGAATGGGCCTTGGGCCTTGAAAGAGTTCAAAAAAGATTTCAAAAATGAAGTAAGAGAGGTAAAGAAAAAAATAGTAAGAATCTAAAAACTCATGAAAAACTAGTCAACAGCTTGGTAAAGGAGATAAAAATACTGTATAAAATACTTTAAAAACAATATAGACCAATTACAAAATGTAAGTAAAAGCGTTCTTTAAAAAGAAGAATTGAATAAATAAAGTACAAAAATTCACTAAAGAAATGAACATCTTAAAATTAGAATTGGAATATTCAAAACTAATGCATTTTTGAGAATTTAAGAATCAATAAAAATGCAAAAAATGGGTAAAAAGAAGAAATCTGAAATAACTCATTTGAACAACAAACAACTAAAGTTGAAAATACATCCAGGAGAGATAAGAATTATTTACCTACTTGAAAACTATCATCAAAAAACATCCTAGGTATTATCTTTCAGGAAATTATCAGAGGAAACTTCCTTGAAATTCTAAAACCAGGGGATAAAAGAGAAATTGAAAAAATCTACCACTTACCTTCAAAAAGAGATACCCAAATGAAAACTCCTAAGAATATTATATTTATTTTTAAATATTTACTCTAGCTACATACAAAAGTAAGTTTCAATGCTTACTTCTGAAAGCTTGACTTTCAAACTCTCTCTATTACTCCCTCCCCACTCCCAGCTCTGAGAAAGCAAGTTCCTTTGTGTAGTTTAAAAAGGTGTAGCCATGAAAAATATTACTTATAAAAGTCATGTTGCAAAAGTAAAGATAATCCCCCTTCCACTAAGAAAAACATCAAGAAAACTAAAGTGAGCAAAAAAAGGATGCTTCAGAGTGTATTTAGACACCAGCATTTCCTTCTTTGACATGGATAGATTTTTTTTTAATCACAAGACCATCAGAGAAATTGCTTCAATATTTTCCCCAATGTTACTGTTAGTAACTATATTTCCTTTCATTCTATCCCCCCCAGCAACATTTACTCTATTCCTTCTCTCCTTTCACCCTGTCCTTCCTCACAAGTGTGTTGTATCTGACTACCCTCTCCCCAAGAACTTCCCTCTCTTCCATCACTCACATTACCTCTCCCACTGACCCCTCTCTCCAAACCACTTTTTTCTCCTATTTTACTCTGGGGTAAGAGAGATTTTCAAACCCAAGTAAGTGTATATGTTCTTTTCTCTCTGAGACACTTCTTTTTTTTAAAGAAAGATTTTATTTATTTTGAATTTTACAATTTTCCCCCCTAATCTAATCTCGCTCCCCTCAAACACCACAGAAAGCAGTCTGTTAATCTTTACATTATTTCCACGGTATACATTGATATAAGTTGAATGTGATGAGAGAGAAATCAGATCCTTAAGGAATAAAAATAAAGTATAAACAATAACAAAATTACATCATAAGATAACTTTATTGAATTAAAGGTAATAGTCTTTGGTCTTTCTTCAACTTTGCTTAAATTGCTAATTGTTTCCAGTAGTTCTCTAGGTAGACCATCATGTCATCTGCAAAGAGTGAGAGTTTTGTCTCTTCCTTCCCAATTCTAATTCCTTCCATTTCTTTTTCTTCGCTTATTGCTGAAGCTAACATTTCTAATACAATATTGAATAGTAGTTGTGATAATGGGCATCCTTGTTTCATACCTGACCTTACTGGAAATGTCCCTAATCTATCCCCTTATAATGTTTGTTGACGGTTTCAGATAGTTACTGCTTATCATTCTTAGGAACAATCCATTTATTCCTACACTCTAGTGTTTTTAGTAGGAATGAGTGCCATGTTTTCTCAAAAGCTCTTTCAGCTTCTATTGAGATAATCATATGATCTCTGATAGGCTTGCTATTGATATAATAAATTATACTAACAGTTTCCTGATATTGAACCAACCTGCATTCCTGGAATAAATTCTACTTTGTCATATTTTATTATCCTAGTGATAACTTGTAAAAATTTTGCTAAGATTTTATCTAAGATTGTTGCATCTATATTCATCAGGGAGATAGGTCTGTGATTTTCTTTCTCTGTTTTAACTCTTCCTGGTTTAGGTATCAGCACCATATCGGTGCCGTAGAAAGAATTAGGCAGAATTCTGTCTTCACCTGTTTTTTTGAAAAGGTTTATATAGAATTGGAACCAATTGTTCCTTAAATGTTTCATAGAATTCACTTGTGAATCCATCTGGCCCTCGAGATTTTTTCTTAGGGAATTCAATAATTACTTGTTGAGTTTCTTTTTCTGAGATAGAGTTAATTAGATATTTAAGTTCCTTTTCATTTAACCTGGGCAAATTGTATTTTTGTAAATATTCATCCATTTCAATTAGATTGTCAAATTTGTTGGCATAGAGTTAGGCAAAATAATTCTGAATTATTATTTTAATTTCCTCCTCATTGATGATGAGTTCACCTTTTTCACTAATGATATTAGCAACTTGGTTTTCTTCTTTCTTTTTTTAATTAAATTTACCAGCATTTTATCAATTTTTTGGTTTTTTCATAAAACTAACTCTTGGTTTTATTCATTAGTTCAATAGTTTTCTTGCTTTCAATTTTATTAATTTCCCCTTTCATTTTTAGAATTTTTAATTTGGTATTTGAGTTTTAAATTGTTCCTTCTTTAATATGTTCATTGCATATTTAGTTGATTGATGTCCTCTTTCTCTAATCCATTCATGTAAGCCTTTAAAGATATATATATATATAATACCTCCCCCGACAGCCCCCTTGACTGAATCCCATAGGTTTTGTCATGTTGTTTCATTATTGTTATCTAGGATGAAATAATTAATTCTTTCTATAATTTGTTCTTTGGTCCACTCATTCTTTAAAATGAGTTTATTTACTTTCCAATTTAGTTTGGAATCTATATCTCCCTGACCCAATAATGCATATGATTTTTATTGCAATATGATTTGAGAGAGATGTATTCACTATTTCTGCCCTTTTTTGCAATTGATCATTAGGTTTTTTATGCCTTAATACATGGTCAATTTTTGTGTGCCATGCACTGCAGGAAACAAAGGATATTCCTTTCTATCCCCATTCAATTTCCTCCATAAGTCTATTATATCTAGATGATATGTTTTTCTAACAATCTGTTTACCTCCTTGACTTCTTTATTTCCTGATTAGATTTATCTAAATCTGAGAGTGGGACGTTGAGGTTTCCCACTAGTAGAGTTTTGCTGTCTATTTCTTCCTGTACCATCTTCTCCTCTAAGAATTTGGATGCTATCCCATTGGGTACAAATATATTCAGTGCTGAAATCACTTTGTTGACTACGGTATCTTTTAGGAGGATATAGTTTCCTTGCTTATCTCTTTTGATAAAATCTATTTTTCTGCTGCTTTGTCTGAAATAATGATTGCTACCTCTTCTTTTATCACTTCAGCTGACACAAAATATATTTTGCTCCAACCTTTTACATTTACTCTATATCTCATTTCTTTAAATGAGTTTCTTCTAAGTAGCATATTATAGGATTCTGATTTTTATTCTGCTTTGCTATTCACTTACATTTTATTTGCAAGGTAATAGAGTTAAGTGACTTGCCCAAGGTCATGCAGTTAGGCAATTATTAAGTGTCTGAGGCTGGATTTGAACTCAGGTACTCCTGACTCCAGGGTTGAACTCTATCCCCTGCACTACCTAGCCATCCTCTCTTACATTTTAAAGGAAAGCTCAGCCCATTCACAAAGTTCTTATTAGTTACTCTTTATTGCCCTCCATGTTATCTTCACTCTGTTTGTATTTTCCCATCTTTTCACTTTATCCATATTCCCCAGTATTATGTTTCTGAATACCATCATCTTCAGTGTATTTGCCCTCCTATATCTAACCCCACTCCCCTTTATTTTTCCTTTCCCTTTGCCCCTTCTTCTTTCTCTTCCTTCAGTTTGCTCCCTTCCTCCTGCTTCCCCTTTTCTCCTTTTCTTACTTGAAAGATAAGATAAGTTTCTTAATTTACCTGAGTGTATGTTAACTTTAAGCCAAATCTGATGAGTGTAACATTCAGGTGGTTCTCACTTCCTCCCTTCTTCCCCTCTATTATAGTAGATCCTTTGTACCTCTTAATGCAATGAGATTTACCCCATTCAATTTCCTCCATCCTTCCATCTTAATATCTCCCCTTTTTAAGGAAGTATTGTTTTTAAATAATTCTATCTGAGAAATGCATAAGTCATTAGTGTCCATCACTTCTGGCTAAGTATATCCTCTCTAATAGAGTTACAATTCTCAAGAATTATGAGACTCTTTCTCCCAGGTGGGGATATAGCTAGGTTCATTTTATTTGATAGCAGGGTTTTTTCTTTAATTGTTTTTTAAACTTTTCATATGTCTCTTGTCTCAGTCTCCTGTCTGATGTCCAAATTTTCTTTTTAGCTCTGGTCTTTTCATCAGGTAATGTTTGAATTCACATTTTTTGTTAAATGTCCATCTTTTCCCCTAGAAGAGAAGGCTTAGCTTTGCCACATAATGGGATTTTTGCTATATTCCAAGCTCCCTTGCTCTTCAGAATATTTCATTCCAGTCCTTTTGATCCTTAATGATGATGTAGCCAGGTCCTGCATAAAAACAATAGAGGCTTTGTTCACTTGACTTCATAGCTCCAATTTGACCAGCCAGTAGAGGGTGTGAGTTGCTTTATTCTGTTCTGTTTAAGGCCCTCTCCCTAGGCCAAGAGGGAGTGAGGCGTGCCAAAAGGGCTTGAATGGTCCTTAAACAATGATCTGGGCCCTAGGGGAGCTAGTTAATCTCCCTTTCAGCTGAGGGATCTCTATGCTGTCCACACTTGATCCTTTGGGGGTGGCAAGGCACTTGCTGTTTTTCTGGGAAGGGAATTCTGCTAAATGTATGAAACCCAACCCCCCCCAGTGCCAGATTGATGTCTAGCCTTGCTCTGCAACTATCTGTACTGGATCTCTCCCTCTAGCCTGGCTGGGACTCACCAGACCTCCACCTCCTCCCCCAAACAAAGATTCTGTAGCTAAAATTTGGTCCTTGGATCCACCATTCTCCAAAACCTCTGTGGCTAAGGCCAATCCTATGCCTTCACACCACCAACTCTGCCCCATGCTGGCTGTCTGCTCTCTGCTCCTGGTTCACCCAAAGTCCCCTGAGACAGACCATGAGGTAAACAGACCTTGAGGTAGATGTGCTTCTCCTAGCTTCTTTTTCTGTGTTTTGTCAACCAAATTTCTGTTAAGAAGTTTTTTTCATGTTATTTTTGAGGGGAAACCAGGAGACCTTAGCACTGTGCCTGTCTTATCTCTGCCATCTTGGCTGGAAGTGTCTGAGACACTTCTGATTACAGTAAAAGCTCAATCACTCCCTCTTACCTTCCCTCTTTTCCACTCCATTGCAAAAGTTTTTTCTCGCCTCTCTTATGTGAAATAACTTACCCCATTCTACCTCTCCTTTCCTTTTATTCCAGTGCCTTCCTTTCTCACCCATCAATTACATCCTTTTAATATATTATACCTTTAAATACAACTCCATCCTCTATCTGGTCTATATATGATCCTTCTAACTGCCCTAATGAATGAGGTTGATATGAGTTATCAGCATTACCTTCCTATGCAGGAATATAAGCAGTTCAAGTTCTTTAAATCCCTCATAATTTTTCTTTCCCATCCACCCTCTCTATGCTTCATTTGAGACATGTATTTGTAGATCAGACTTTATACTTACCTCTAATTGCTTCATAATAAAAGTTTGAAAGTCCCCTATTTCAATGAATCTTTTCCCTTGAAAGAGGTTGTTCATTTTTGCTGGTTAGTTGATTCTTGGTTCTAATCCAAGCTTTTTTGCCTTCTGAAACATCATATTCCATGTCCTATGAGCCCTCCCCACTTGATAATATTGTGAGTCACATGGATTTTGACTTCGACATTTCTGATATGTAATAAAGCCTAAGTTAATGATAAAAGGCACATGACTAAAACTTTGACTAGCGATTGATGATATACTGTGCTAAAAGCTGCTCATTAAACAATCAACCAATGAACAGTGTGAGGCATGTGCTAAGCACTGGTGAAAAAAAGAAAGAATCAAAAACAGACAATCTATGCCCAGAAGGAGTAGGATCAATTATCAATGACTGTATTCAAATGATGGGGAATGCATATATATATATATAGAGAGAGAGAGAGAGAGAGATATATATAGATAGATAGATATAGATATAGATATATAGATATAGATATAGATATAGATATAGATATAGATATAGATATAGATATAGATATAGATATAGATATCTCAAACAAAGACAAATATAAAGTAGATAGAAGATAGATTTTCTGGAGGTATAACCCTAGTGGCACTTGAGCTGACTCTTTAAGGAAAGAAAGAGTCTTAACAGTTGAAATTTGAGAAAGAACATTCCAGACATGAGGTCAGACAGCACAAAAGTCCAGAAAAATGTAATGGAATAAAAATACATCATATTTAAAAATCTGCAAGTTGAACAATGTGTTGAACCACAGAGTAAATGGGCAAGAGTAGAATGGAAGAAGATTAGGAAAGTAGGAAGAATATAGAATGTGATAAGTTTTTATTGTCAAATGAATTCTATATTTTACCTGCAGGTGATAGAAAATAACTGATATTTATTGAGTAGAAAGGTTAAATGATATCATCTATACTTTTGGAAAAATAACTTTAATAGCTGATTAAAGGATAGATTAGAATGGGAAGAGATGAGGAAGGAAGGTCAAGAAGAAGACTTTCAGTAATCCAAATGAAATTCAATGAAGACAGCACCTGTGCATGGGGATAGAAGGGGGGGGGGGGAATTGTAAAATACTGTAAGATTTTCCAAATCTTTGAATATGTGGGGTAAACAATAAAGAGGAGTTGAGGCTCACACAAAGGTTTTAAACCTGAGTTAATTGAAGGAGGTAGTTTCTTAAATAAAGATAAGAGAATAAAGAAGAGAGTCTTTTGTGGGAAAAGATATAATGGGTATTATGAGGTTCTTAGGCTGAGAAGAAAATTTAGTTAATAATGTACAACAAGTATTAAGTTATGTGGAATTGCAAAAGATTATAAAATGAGATATAGATCTGGGAATGCTCTTTTTACATATAATGATAAATCCACGGAAGTTGATAGGCACAGTAAATTAGTATATAAAAAGTTAAAAGGAATGGTCCTATGCAGAGTTGTCAGACAAAACTACAGTAAAAAGGTAATGAAGATCCAACAAAAGAGGTTAAGAAGAAGTAGTCAAACAAGCAGGAAGAAAATCAAGAGAAGTGTCATTAAAATAAAACACATTGAAGAAAGAAAATTCAGAAGGTGATTAACAGTTTCAAATATTTCAAAGAGGTCAAGAAGGCTAAGAATTACAAAACAATAATAGGTTTATTATTTAAAAAAACATTGCGGCGACTAAGTGGTGCAGTGGATAGAGCAACAGCCCTGGAGTCAGGAATACCTGAGTTCAAATCCAGCCTCAGACACTTAATAATTACCTAGCGCTATGTCCTTAGGCAAGTCACTTAACTCCATTTGCCTTGCAAAAAAAAACTAAAAAAATTGGTTAATTTGGAAGTTGTTTCAGTTGAGTGATGAGGTTAAAAAAGCAGATTGAAGAAAGTTTTTAGAAAAGTGAAAATAATAGAAGTGCAACCAAATTGGGTAGATAGTTTAGATAGTTTTCAAAAGTTTAGCTGAGGAGCGGCTAGGTAGCGTAGTGGATAAAGCACCGGCCCTGAAGTCAGGAGTACCTGCGTTCAAATCCAGTCTCAGACACTTAATAATTACCTAGCTGTGTGGTCTTGGGCAAGCCACTTAACCCCATTGCCTTGCAAAAATCTAAAAAAAAAAGTTTAGCTGAGCAAGGGAATGAAGACAAGTTATCTGGTTGGTATATCTTTATCTAATGAGTGATTGCTTTAAGATTGAATATACTTATCCTGCATTCATTCCCATTACTATCATTCAGTCACTCTAAATTTGAATCAAACTGAACTATAAGACAATTCTTAATGTTTTTATATGCACCTACCTTTCTGAATTTATTTAAGCCATCCCTCATGCCAAGAATGCACTCCTTTCATTTCTATTGAAATCCTTCTCTTCCTTCAAAATCTAATTCAGTAAACATGTCTTCCATGAAGCCTTCCCTTATGTACTAACTGATAAGAAGTTTTCCCCTCTTTAATTTCCTTAAAGCACTTTTCCCCTAAAATGGTTTGATTTTGCAGCATATTTGTTCATGAATGTCATATTCTCCTTAGTATAATTGTGTCAAAGAAAAATTATTTTTTTCTCTCTGTATTCTAAATATTTTTGACTTTCATTGACTCCTTAGGATCTTAGGATTATTGCATCATATTTAACAAGAAAGATATCAGTGCAAAGGTTCATGCTAATAGTGATGCAGAAGTTAAATGTGAATTCACTTAACATACTCATGTGGTTAACATATTACATTTATATTTATTCATTTTTAAAATAAAAAACAAACACATGGTTCCCCTTTCATTTGAATAAATACAGTAATTCACAATATTCTTATTCCCTCCCTCTAATCTTTAGTGTATCTAAATAATGTTTTCTCAAACTGAATACAGGGTTAGAAGGATTACCATATAATTATCTCTTTGGGACTCAGAGGACCAACCAATTATCACTAAAGCAATGTGTTGTGTCTTTTTTTAAGTCATTAATTTAGTGAACCTTGCATTTAATTATATTGTCAATGGAAAGTCATGTGAATGGACTCCAAGGGTAATAAAAATCAGGATCTGTTCTCATATTTGCCTTAATTAAAAGCAGTGACATTTACTTTATCTGTGATCTCTGAAGAAGCGATTCAAGATCAAATGCAGTATATCCTTACACTGTGTACCTCTAGTTTGATTTAGGTCAAATGCTAGTTTGGGGAAAAAAGAGGAAGAGACCTATGATCAATTTCAGAATTACCTTTTGTTTCATATTGGGCAAGGCAATTTTATAAAAACCAAATGAGAATTTCAGATAGGAGGAGCCAAGAGATATATTTGAAAATTTATTGAGTAAAATCTGTTCTTATTTGGGTGTTTCTTCTAGTTCCCTAGTCTAGCAAACTGTATAAATAACCTTAAAATGACTTTTAACATATTCCATCTATTTTTATCCTCTTCCTGCCTACACAGTTATGACCTAAAGTAGTCATCCTGGAAGCATACTCCTTTTCCTCCTCCATTTTGCTTATTGACTTGAACAGGATTTTTCCAGTAAAGATTTCTCAGTCAAATTAGGTTGAGATAATTTGACTCTCCTAGAATATGGTATGTATTAAGTAGATTTACATGATTCTCAAAACCTGGGGTAGAGGGGGAGCAGAGAAGTGGGGTGGAAACTGACCAAGGATCATATCATCTAAAAAGTATCTATATTGGTATAAGCTTCTGTCAGACATAATCCCAAAGTTTATAAACATGATTAAACAATATAGTTCAACTATACCTTAGATGGTATACAAGTTCATGAAAGGATCTATTTTACATATTGCCCAGATTTAAAACTTAAGATGAAGTAAATAGATTTGACTTGCAGAGTTAAAAACAAATTACAATTTTATACATCAAATAGAGTCTGAGTTCCAAAAAAACTCCTCATAGGTGTACATAATTTCAAAAGAAAGAAAAGATTTTGAAGGTTCAAACAATAGTTTATATAGATCATTAAGTTTTATCTTAGTGGTCACTAGAAAATAAGCATAAGGAAACTCAAAGAATAAAAATATAATAATTAAAGTTTATATGTTTGTAGAAAAAATACATTTACATTGCTGAAGCTTTGAATAATTAACATAAATGAGGGTGAAGTTTTATTAAAATTTGAGATTTTCCTACATTAATTGATAAAATTGCAATATTATATATGACATAATCATAAGACTAGTAACTTGCCCTCAGGATCCTCCTGGTTCTCAGACTACCTTAAAATCTATCACATCACTCTATGACACTTCCTATCTATTCCCCACCCTCTCTTTCTCTCTCTCTCCCCCACCTCCTTCTTCCTCTCCCTCCCCTTCTTTCTCTCCATCTCCTGTCTCTATCTCTGTCTCTGTTTCTGTCTCTGACTTTCTCTCTCTCTCTCTCTCTGTCTCTGTCTCTCTCTCTCTCACACACACACATACACACTACATCCATCTTTCCATGTGGAGTGTATGGTTTGTATGGTTTGTTCAAGAAAGACTAGTGCCTCTGGCATGAGTGCGGCTGAGGCCTTTTCAGAGCTGCTTTCCATCTTTGTTGTCCACCAGAGGAACCTAACCCTCACCTGTGTCTTCAAGAAGCTGAAGTATGTACAGTGGCCACCTCCCAGGAAACTGTTTTAGCAGAAGGACCAAACCAGTTTTAGGATCAGTGAGTTAGGAGAGTGCAGGACCAAACCAGTGTTAGGATCAGTGAGTTAGGAGAGTGTCTACCCTAAGTATGATAAGTCTTCCACTGGTGGAATGGACAAATGAAAACAACCTCTTCCAACAGTCATGAAGGAAGCTGAAGCAGCATTGTGGAATGCTCAGGATTTGTTTAGACATCGAAGACACTAAGATCATATACTGCATCTTGAGCCATCATCAATTGTCTTGACCATGTCTGGTAACTGGACTGTGATGACTTTGAGAGAGAGAGAGAGAGAGAGAGAGAGACTTTGTGCACCTCTGCCTCACTTAAATTCAATTTAATCACAAATCAGAAAACATCCCCCATATCATTTTTGTCATTTCTATATCAAAGTCCTGTGCTGAAATGTAAGTGATGAAATAGAATGTGTATATGCCCTGGAAGCTATGTTCACAACCTTACAATAAGGCAACCCAGATCATAAAGTTGTCTCCTCACTTGAAGAAGCAGTGAAATTCAGCAGCCTTCTGGTAGTCTGAGTAACTTTTTCAGGATTGTACTGCTCATCTGGTATGAGGCTAGACAAGTCCTCATTGTCATGGAGGACTTCTAAAATTTTCTGATAAAGAGACCAGAACATTCATAATTAGGATGAAAGAAAAACAACTGAGAAGACAGTGGTACAAAGTTAACATATTTCTGAATGTTTTCCCAACACAACTTTAAATTAAACCTTTACAATGGCATTAAAACTACAGATCCCACCAAAAAGAGCAAGTAATAAATTGAAGATATTATGGAGGATCTTCAGTTAACATCTGTTTCTTGAGGGGTAAAGAGGAAGTACATCTCAACATAGATGAGAGAGCAGGAAAACCAATGGGAGGATCCTAGCCACATCTTAACTCAAGTCCTGGCTCTGCAAGTCAGACAGCCTACAGAAAGGACTCTGATTCCAGACAAATTCTGAGTCCTAGTAACACTGGGCAACAGAAACAACTGGGTTAGGACAAAACTACTGTATAGGTAAAACTTGGGCATAAAGGTAGAAAGAAACATATGCAAAGATAATACATACACTGCATAGGCAATAGCTTGGCAAGCAATAAGCCAAGGACCAGATCCTGACTCCAATACATAAAACTCAGGACTCCACTCCCCTGTAACCCAGTTACAGAGCTCAACTATCAAAATGAACAAAAAAGAACTTTAAACATAGAAATCTCATGTTCAGATAAAGATGATAAAAATGCCATTTCAGAAGAAGAAATCAGTCACAAATTACCTACTTGAGAAGACTCAAAGGTGTTTATGAATTGGAACCAAATCCAAAGCCCCATGGAAGAGTTTAAAAAAGGCATTTAGAAACCAAAGAAAAGAGGAAGAAGAAAAATGGAAAAAATTAGTCATGTAGGATAATAATGAAAAAGCAATGGAAGAAATCTACTAAATGTAAAATGTAAACAAATTAGGAAAAGAGGGTAAAAAACTGGTAAAAATGATCAACTGGAAAAAGCATATAACTCATTAAAAAATAAAATTGAGGGGGTGGCTAGGTGGCACAGTGGATAAAAGCACCGGCCCTGGAGTCAGGAGTACCTGGGTTCAAATATGGTCTCAGACACTTGGGCAAGCCACTTAGCCCCGTCTGCCTTGCAAAAACCTAAAAACAAAATAAAATAAAATAAAATTGACCAAAAGGAAAAGGAAGGAAACTCACCAAAAAGTAAAATTAACCAACTAGAAAAGGAAAACAACACATTTAAAAGCAAATTTATCCCCCCCCCCCAGAAAAGGAAACACAAAAGCTAACTGAAGAAAATAAAACCTTAAAAAAAATTAGACTTGGACAATTGGGAACTAATGACTTTGTGAAACATCAAGATTACATCAAATCTAAAGTATGTCCTCTGAGTTCACAAAGAGATAATCATATTGTAATCTTTCTAGGTCTGTATTCTGTTTGAGAAAGCATTATTTTAGATAAACTAAAGATTAAAGGGTAGGGAAAAAAGAATAATGTGATTAATGCAAATGAAAGGAGTATTGTACTTTTATTTTCATTTTAATATGAATAAACCAAAATAAATCATGTTAGCTCTATGAGTATGTTAAATGAATTCACATATAGTAGTGATATTCACATATTCATATATATATATATCACTATTAGGATGAAAAAAATAGAAGATAATGCGAAGAACTTTATAGGAAAACAAACAAACTGGAAAATAGAGCCAAGAGAGAACATTTACAAAATAAGTATCTAAAAGTTTATTTATGAAACTGTCAGTCAAGGAAAGAGCCTAGCAAATATCTTTCAGAAAACTATCACGGAAAATTACCTTAATATTCTAGAGCAAGAAGACAAAATAGTCCTTGGAAGAACTCATAGACCACTTCAAGAAAGAGACCCCAAAGAACATAGCAGCCAAATTTCAGTATTCTCAACTAAAAAAGATATTGCACGCAGTCTAAAGGAAACAATTTAAATACCAAGGAAGCACAAAAATATTATACAGAACTTATCAGCTTCTACATTAAGGTATCAGAGAACTGAGAACATGATAGATCAGAGGGCAAAGACCTTGGAATACAAGCAAAAATTAATTACCCTGAAAAATTCAGCATATTCTTTCAGAGGAAAATATAGATTTTAATTGACATAGAACTTCCAAAATTTTCTGATAAACAGAGCAGAACTGAACAGAAAATTTGATCTTCAAATACAAGACTTGAGTCCTGTATTCCCTTATCAGAAAAGGGAAAATTTGATAGTCAAGAATATAAGATTGTATGCACTCCTAAAAGGGAAGATAAATCCCATAATTTTTGAGAATTGTATTTCTCTTAGAATAGGTAAAAGAAACTTTTAGTTATAGAGGGAATATGAGTATAGGATGATCATAAGAGTTTTGAGACTTTAACGAATACCTTAGCTAATTATTATTGAATATAGTAAAAGGCCCTTATAACATATGGGCATAAATGAGACCTGAAGTGATTATTATGATGGTGGTATTTTCAATGGAGACACAGAGAAGATTAAATCATGAAGTGATGTTACTTTACTAGATACTTTAGCTAAAAATAATTGTAATACAATAGGGATAGAGTATGGTACTACATTTAGAAGACTTGGACAAAAATAAATCATGAAGTGATTTTGAATTATCCCATCCTTTAGTTAACAAGAGTTGTGCTATGGTTGGAGTACTATAGGGATGTAGGGAAAGAGTGGGCTTAAAGAAAAGACTTGAAGTGATTTTTGTCTGCTTGATGCTTTGGCTACAATGGGAATGAGTGTGCTGGGGGGGCAGTACGAATGATTCATTAAAGGATTTGACTTTGCATGAGGCTTTGGCTCATGAATATTGTGGGTTCATGGAGGGTACTTGAAAAGAGGCTGTGGTATAAATTGATTATACCAAGATTTTATTTATTCTCTGGAAAAGTGCATTTCTAATGGGACTGAAGAGGGGATGGTTCTTACATAGTGACTTTGGGGCAATGTTGTTGGACAATAAATCAAATAACTCTTGAGAAAGGTACTTCTATCAGAGCATTAGAATGGAATAAACAACAACTCATAGAAATAACAATTTCATTTAAGTCAACAATGATAACAATGAGACATCATATCAAAATTTATGTGATGCATCCAAATCAGGTTTTGAGGGAAATTTTATTTCGCTAAATGCTTACATGAATAAAATAGAGAAAGAGAAGATCAATGAGTTTGGTATATAACTTAAAAAACTAGAGAAAGAACAAATTAAAAATCCCAATTAAATAACAAGTTAGAAATTCTGAAAATCAAAGGATAAATTATAAAGTTGAAAGTAAGAAAGCCATTGAACTAATAAAGAAAATTGAGTTGCTTTTATGAAAAACAAATCACTAAAATAGATAAACCTTTAGTTCATCTAATTGAAAAAGAAGGAAGAAAAGCAAAATACCAGTATCAGCAATGTAAAGGAAGAACTCACCACTAATGTGGAGGAATTTAAAGTGACAGTCCAGAACTATTTAGCCAACTATATGCCAACAAATTTTACAATCAGAATGAAATTCAAGAATATTTACAAAAATACAAGATATCCAGATTAACTGAAAAGGAAATAAAATACTTAAATAGCACCATTTCAGATAAAGAAATTGAAAACACCAGGAATAAACTCCCTAAGAAAAATTTTCCAGGAGCAGATAGATTTACAAATGTATTCTACGAAACATATAAGGAATATTTAATTACATTTCTAAGTTAATTATTTAAAGAATAGGAGGAGTTCTGCCACATTCCTTTTATGACAGCAATATGGTGCTCATACCTAAACAAGGAAGACTTAAATCAGACAAAGAAAATTAGAGACCAATCTCCCTAAATGAATATTAATGGAAAAATCTTAAACAAGATTTTATCAAAGACACTACAACAAATTATTACTAAAATAATACATCTTGATCAGGTAG
The DNA here is from genome assembly GCF_037893015.1 of Macrotis lagotis. Classification (NCBI taxonomy): domain Eukaryota; kingdom Metazoa; phylum Chordata; class Mammalia; order Peramelemorphia; family Peramelidae; genus Macrotis; species Macrotis lagotis. Next base: position 230,571,960 of record NC_133666.1, on the reverse strand, counting down.
AGTCTATACCAGGCAGGCAGGGACAGTTCAATATCAGGAAAAACATCAACTTGATTGAATATGTCAGTACCAAAACCCACATACATCATGTTTTTATCTATTGAAATGCTGAGAAGGCCTTTGATAGAATACAACATCCATTCCCATTAAAAACACAAGATAATCTGGGGAATAAAGGGATTTTTCTTAAAATAATAAGCAGCAACTATCTAAAATCATCAACAAATATTATAAATATACAAGGGATAAAGTGGAAACACTTCCAATAAGAGCAGGAATGAAACAAAAATGGCCAATATCATCTCTACTCAAAATAGTATTAGAAAGATAAACTTTAACAATAAGAGAAGAAAAATAAAATGAAGGAATTCGAACTGGCAATGAGAAAGCAAAGCTTTCACTCTGCAGAAGATATGATGGCATACTTAGAAAACTCAAAAAGCTAACTAAAAAATTACTTGAAGGGGCAGAGCCAAGATGGTGACAGGAGAAGAGCCTTAGGTGTTCTTTATAATTTTTCAAAACTCATAAAATAGTGATCTTGTGATAGTAAATTTTTGAGAGACAAAACCCACAGAAAGATCTAGTGAGGCAGTTCTTCAGACCAAGGTAACCTGGAAAATAGTGGAAAGCCTCTGCTCCACATGGTTAGAGGGGCAGCCCACCATAGTGAAGGAACTGTAGTGTTTGGGAGGCAGCCCCAAGGAGTCTGGGAACTCTAGCTCATGGGAGGGGTAGTTTAGTTTCCTGACCTACACCCCGAGGAGTACCAGATATAATCTGGAAGATCAGCAGGGGGACCTTTGCCAGAGGGAGAACATGAAGCATAGCCCTCAGGGCCCTCAGGGAGTAAGGTGGCTGTGGCAGCCCAGATACAGGAAAAGAAAACAGGCAGAGACAGTAAGCAGGAGCCTCCAGGCAACTGAGCCTTGAATGCTCAGCCCACCAAAGGTAGGGGAGTGCACAGAGACTTCTGAGCTCTGAACTCTGGGGCTCTGACCACATTCAGATCTTGATCACAGTCTAGACCCCCATAGAACAGCAGGGACACCCCCTACACCTCAGCCCAGTAGCAGCAGAGTTTGCTTGTGGTCATTCACAGATCAGGAGGGAAGACAGAGCTTCAACCACTGAGATCCTTGTGGGGGTGTGTCCCAGTAATACTCAAAAGCTCAGGAAGTGCCCCAAAACCAGGCACAGGTCAGGGAACTGAATAAACAGAAAAAAGAGGACCACTGAAAAATACATTGTCTATGATCCCAAGAAGGATCAAAGTACTCAATTTGAAGATGAGGAAGTACAAGTTCCAGCTTCTAAAGATTCCAAGAAAAATGGAAATTGGGCTCAGGCTATGACAGAGCTCAAAAAAGGTTTTGAAAATCAAGTAAGGGCAATAGAAGAAAAACTGGGATAAGAAATGAGAGAGTTACAGGAAAAAAACATGAAAAAGAAGTCAGCAAATTAGGCAAGGAGATTCATAGAATACTGAAGAAAATAGCATGTTAAAAACCAGCATAGGTCAAATAGATAAAACGGTTCAAAAAGTTACTGAGGAGAAGAATGCTTTAAAAGACAGAATTGGCCAGATGGAAAGAGATAAAAAAGTTCTTTGAGGAAAACAAATCCTTCAGATTTAGAATGGAGCTAAAGGAAGCTGATAACTTTACAAGAAGTCAAGATACAATACTTCAACAGCAAAAGACTGAATGATTAGAAGAAAATGTGAAACATCTCATTGAAAAACAACTGATCTGGAAAACAGATTCAGGAAAGATAATTTAAAAATTATTGAGTTACTGAAAATCATGATCAGGAAAAGAGTCGACTTCAATTTTAAAAAATTCCTACAGAAAAATTGCCCAGATATCCTAGAAGCAGAGGGAACAATACAAATTGAGAGAATCCACTGATCTCCCCTGGAAAGTGATCCAAAAAAAGAAAACAATCACCAGCAATATTATAACCAAGTTACAGAAATCCCATTTCAAACAGAAAATATTACAAAGAGCCAGAAGGACACAATTCACATATCATGGAACTGCAGTCAGGATCACACAGGACTTAGCAACAACTAATTTAAGGGCTCATAGGGCTTGGAAAATGATATTCAGGAAGGTAAAAGAGCTCACAATGCAACCAAGACTTAATTACCCAGCAACACTGAACACCATCTTCCAGGGGAAAAGGTGGACTTTCAGTGAAGAAGGGGAATTTCATTTGTTCCTATTGAAACAACCAGAGCTGAACAGAAAGTTTGATTTTCAAATACAGGACTCAGGTGAGAGTGGAAGAGAATGGTAAAATATGAGGGACTTGATAATTATGAATTGCATGTATTCCTGCATGGAAAAATGATACTGATAATACTCATATGAAATGTCTCATTTCAAAAAACAGGTAGAAGGAGTTTTTATAGATGAAGCACAGGACAGAGCTTAATTTGAAGATATAATATATTGTAGAAATGATATCAATGGCTAAAAGGGAAATGTAATGGGAGTAAGAGAAAGGAGAGGTGGAATAGGCTAAGATATTTCATATAATAAGTTTTTTATTGCAATGAGCTACTGCAGTGATATGGAAGGAAGGAAGGGAAGGTGGAATGAGGGAAGCTTCACTCTCATCAGAGGTGGCTTGGAGAGGAAATAGCATATATACTCAATGGGGTATAGACATCTAGAGTAAGAAGAAGAGAAGGGGGCAGGGGAAGGAGGTTTATGTGAGTGATGGAGGACAGGGTGGATTGTGGGGGAAAGTGGTCAGATATAACACATTTTTCTTTTGTACTTTTTGCAAGGGGATGGGATTGTATGGCATGTTGGGACCACAGGGCCGGGTGGTTGCTGGGCCTTCAGGGTGGCATGTGGTCTCTGAGCCTCTTGGCCTCAGGGCCAGTGATCAGTATACAGTGCCACTCAGCTACCCTACAGCATATTTAAGAAAAGGGACAGAGTGAAAGGAGAAAGAAAATAAAATATATGGTAATGGGGAAGTACAAATGGGGGGAGTTGTGATAAGCAGTGGCAATGGTGGAGAAATATGGAAGCAGCATTTGTGATGGACTTATCATAAAGAATGTGATCCACCCATGACAGAGGTGGTGGTGTTGGGACACAGACTGAAGCACATTTTTTTTATTATTTTTTATTTTTATTTTTTCTTTTTACTTTATTGCTCATGAGGGTCTATATTTTTTGGGGGGAGGGGGTATTATGTTTGCTCTTAAACAAGAATATTTTTAGTAATGCATTAAGAATATAATTTGTACAAAAAAATAAATATAATGGTAAATATTAAAAAAACCTTGAAGCGATTAACAACTACAGCAAAGTAGGAGGATATAAAATAAACTCATAAAAATCATTAGCATTTCTGTATATTTTAATAAAGCCTAAGGGCAAGAGATAGAGCAATTTCATTTATATTTGCTGTTGACAATATAAAATTCTTCAAAATCCATGTCCTAAGATAAATTCAGAAATCATATGAATGTAATCACAAAATAATTTTCACACAAAGTCAGATCTTAACAACTGGAAAAGACATTAATTGCTCATGGTTAGGTTGAGTACTATAATGAAAATGACAATTCCACTCAAATTAAATTACTTAATCAGTGCCATATCAATAACAGTACCAAAAAATCTATTTTACAGAATGAGAAAAATAGTAACAAAATTCATCTGGAGCAATAAAAGGTCAAGAATACCAAGGAAGCTAATTAATGGGGGAAAATGGAGCAGTAAAAGATGGGGAAAAAATGGAAAGAAAAGTGGAAAACTGTACCATATCTAAAACTATATTAAAAAAAACAGTAATCATCATAATTTTCTGGTAGTGATTAAGAAATAGAGTATTGGACCAGTGAATTAAAGTAGGTACATAAGAAACAGTTCTAAATGACTATAGTATTCTACTATTAGAGAAACCAAAGTCATTAGCTTTTGGAAAAAGAACTAACCATTTGACAAAAACTGATACAATTTGAAAATAATCTGGAAAGAACCAGGAATAGATCCGCATCTCACAACCTGTACCAAAATAAGATCAAAAAGAGTACAGTATTTAGACATATTCCATGATACTATAGACCAATTGAGAGATCAAGAAATATTAAATCTACTTAATCTGTAGAAAGGTAAAACTTTATGACCAAATAAGAATTCAAGAATATATATATATATATGCATATATATATATATATATATATATATATATATATATACTAGAAAATGGATGATTTTGATTTACTTAAATTGAAAAAAATTGGACTAATAAAACTAAGGCAGCCAATGTTAGAAGAAAAAAGAAAACCTGGAAATAATTTTCACAGCTGATGTTTTTATAAAGGTCTCATTTCTAAGACACTTACAGAACTGAATCAAATTTGTAAGATTGTGAACCATTCCCCAATTGATAAATGATCAAATGAGAGGAACAGGGAGTTTTCAGATGAATAAATTGAAGCTATTTATATTTATTTGAATAGATAGTCCAAATCCTTATTGATTAGAGAAATGAAAATTAAAACAACTCTGAGGTACCCCCTCATACCTATCAGATTGGCTAAGATGACAAAATATGAAAATGATCAATGCTGGAGAGAATTGGGGAATATTTCAACATTAATGTACTGTTGGTGGAATTGTGAATTGATTCAGCCATTTTGAAGAGTAATTTGGAGCTACGTCCAAAAGGCAATAATACTGGTCATACCCTTTAACCCTGAAATACCAATATCAGGCCTATATCCAAAAGAAATCATAAGAGATTGGGAAAAAACTCACATGTTCAAAAATATTTATAGAAACTCTTTTTATGGTGGCAAAGAAATGAAAATTGAAGGGAGGCCCATCAATTGTAGAAAGTTTGAATAAGTTATGTATATGTGAATATTATGGAATCCTATTTTAGTTAAAGAAATCATTAGTCATCAGATATTAGGGAAGCAAGGAAATAATTACAGGAACTGGTGCTGAGGAAAAGAACAGAACCAAGAGAACATTATGCACATTTGCAACATTGTGAACTGATCAACTAAAATAGATCCTTCTCCTCTTAGCAGTTCAGAGATCAAGTGCAACAGTGAATGATCCATTATGGACAATGCCATCCACATCCAGAGGAAAAAATCCACAGAATCTGAATGCATACTATGTTCACTTTTTTTAAAACCTTCTCCTATGTTTTTTTCTTCTTCTTACTTCATGGTTTCCTGTCCCCTTAATTCTAATTATTATTATTACACAAAATGATTAATATGTAAATATGTTAAATGTGTGTGTGTGTGTGTGTGTGTGTGTGCATAAAAACAACTTTTACCAGGCAATTTGACATTATGAGGAGGGAGGGAAGTGCCATTGATTGAAAACTGTGTAATTCATTATGGATGAATGTTGAAAAACTAGCAGAGAATGTAACTGGAATAATAAAATAAAATTTCAATTAAAAAAAGTTGAAAATTAATTCCAAAGCTCTCAAGAGAGAACTATTGCCTCTTCAGATGCCCCTGTAAGTGCTTGGGCTGTGTGAGTTCACCATAAAATGTCCTACATTTGGCATTCTAACAATGTGGCCAGTCCATTATAGTTGCATTCTCTGTAGTAACATTTGGATGCTTGTCAGTTTAGTGTGAGAAAGGACCTCAGTGACTGTCACCTTATCCTACCAAATGATCTTCAGAATCTTCTTAAGACAATTTGAATTGAAGTGATTCAGTTTCCTGCATGGAACTTGTAAACTATTTAGGTTTCACAGACACATAGCAATGAGGTTAGTTCAGGTTCTCTGAGGAACTTTATTTTGGTAGCCAGTCAAATATTTATTCTCTCCTCCCTCACTTTCTTGTAAAGCCTCTCAAATACAGAAGTAGTTCTGATAATGAAGGTATCAAACTCTTTACCAATATGTACCTCCCTGGAAAGTACATTGTCAAAATAAATTATCTTTTTCACAGTATTCAAAACTTTATTTGTTGTAATAATCTCTGGTTACACATATGGATAGCTTGGTGCTGGCTCATAGAAAAGCTATTTATTTGGTATTAATTGTTAGACCAAAATGGGCATAAGTACCAGAGAATAAATTCATACTTTGCTGCATCTCAGTTTCAGAAGCTTCATTGAGTGCACAGTCATCTGCAAGTAGGCAATCATGCACCAGTACTCCTCGAATTTTTATCTTAGCTTGTAGCCTTTTCATGTTGAAAAATTTACTATCAGGTTAGCTAACTTTGATGCTGTGTTCATCCTCAGAGAAGGCATTTGATAGCATGACTGAAAACACCATGCTAAAAATGCATGGGTGCAAGGATACCATTTTGTTTCACTCAATTGGTGACCAAGAAATCACAAGGAAATCATTCATGTAAACCCTATAGAGTTCTCATTTTTTCATTTAGCAGCTTCTGTATTTCCCCATTATTTTCATCATACCAGCCTTGATGTTTGTAAGTGTACTGAATTAAATGAGCAAATGCAGTGCTGTTCACCAAATTTTTCAAAGTTACCCATTCTTTTTCTGTTGCACTGTTGCCAACTGTTTATTGACTCAATTTTCCCTCCAAGTTAGCAACAAACTTCTTCTACTCAGAGAAGCACTCTTATCCCTTGGCATTAATTTTTCTAGTAATCATTTTGCCTTGAGGTCTCCCCTTCTATTGAATGTATTTTGCTTAAAGATAATGAGTCTCTAATCAGTCCAGCACTCTGCACCACACATTGCTTTTGTTACTATCACATCCTGTGTGTCTCTTCTCCTCACAGTCACATTGTCTATTGCATGCCAATGTTTGCTGTGAGGAGGCATGCAGTACGTTTTATTGCATTTAGGCAAACAGAAGACAGTGTTTCTGATGAGAAAGTCATGAGATGCTACTTCAGTACCAGGAGACCACTGCTATTATTGTTTCCAACTCCATTTCTCCCAAACACTCCTTGCCATGTTTGATAGTCTAGGCTTACTCTAGCATTGCTACCCAGAATTATAAGCTTGTCCTCTTTTTATACATTGATGATAAGGGTATCCAGATCTTCACAAAATTTCTTTCAGTTTTCAGGGTTCATCATGGTGGGAGTTTAAGCACTAACGATAGTGGCTTGGTGTTTTCCAGCAAGTGACAATCACATTGCCTTGAGTCTGTCATTCACTACTTTCATTAGACATACATGTTTTGACTAGATTTGCTTTGATTGAAAAATCTACTCCAGCTTCACAGTTCTCTTTCACTTTGTGTTTCCATCTGTAACTTCAGGAGGCTGACCTTCATTTACCAACCTTGTTTCACTCATGGCTGCTATTTGAATATGATACTTTCTGAACACTCTTGCTAAAAGACCTGTTCACCTTTCAAGTCTATAGGGTCTTGTTTTGCCTCTGTGTGTGTGTGGGGGGGAGGCATTCCATTCACCAAGAGTGAACAGAATCTTTTTGAAGACATTTTTGTATATTTTTGTAGTGTTTTTCAACCACAGAATGGGATCTCCACCTGCCTCAGAAATCATATCGGTATTGGGCAAACCATCAATTTTTAGGGTACATTTTCTTTTTTAATTTTTACTTGATATTTTATTTTATTTTCCTAATGCCCTAATATGGTAAGGCATTCATCCATCTGAAAATTTATGTTACAAGTTTTTTTCATTATTCTCTTGCATGGCTCTCATTTCTTTTTTTCATTTTTATTCTTTCTTTCATTTTTACTTTTTTAGGTGCTTCCATGAGGTTTTGGATTTGAGGACAACTCCTTTGAGATGTCACCTTTGGGCAATTTGCTGCTGCTTTATTCTTCTGAGATGGGATTTTTAATCATCCCTAACTAAATAATAGCTTTTTATGCTTAGCCCTCTTTATTACTTTTTTTTTATTTTTGCTCATTTTAATAGTTGAGTTCTGCCCCTGAGGTACAGGAAATATAGTCCTAAGTTTTTTATGCCAAGACCAAGATCTGATCCCTGGCTTACTGCTTGCATAGGCATTGCCTGTGCAGCCTGTGCTTTGCCTTTACAGTGGTTTTTCCCAATGTAATCCTTTCTTTTGACCAGCATTTCCAGTTCTCAGATTTTGTTTGGGGATAGGATCCTCCCTGTTGAAATGCTATATTGAACTGACTGTGACTAAGAGCCTCCAACTGACTTTTTTGCTCTCCTACTTAAGTTGAGCAATATTTCCCCTTTACCCCCAAAGAGACAGTCCTTTACTGAAGATGCTCCACAATATCTTGAGTTGGGAGGTTGTCTTGCTCTTTTTCTGGGTAGGATCTGTAGTTTTAAGTTCTGTGTAGAGGCTTCATTTAAAATTGTATTGGAGGGGCAACTAGGTGGTGCAGTGAATAGAGCACCAGCCATGGAGTCAAGAGGACCTGAGTCCAAACCTAGCTTCAGACACTTAATAATTACCTAGCTGTGTGACCTTGGACAAGTCACTTAACCCCATTGCCTTGCCAAAAAAAATTCCTTAAAAATAAAATGTATTAGAAAAAGCTTCAGGAACATGTTAGTTTCCTGCCACAATTTTGACTCCCCACTTCTCTATTTCTTAGTCAGTTCCAGACAGTTTTGATGACTGTCACATTATGAAATAGTTCCTGGTACAGTTAGACTTTATTTTCATTCATTTTAATTTCCTTGATTTTCTTGACCTTTTGTTGCTCTAGATGAATTTTGTTACTATTTTTTCTAGTTCTGTAAAATAGTTTTTTTGGTAGTTGATTGATATGGCACTAAATTAGTTATTTAATTTGGGAAGAATCATCATTTTTATTATATTAGCTCATTTTCATCAAGAGTAAATGACAATTTCTCAGTTGTTTAGATATGATTTTATTTGTGTGGAAAATAATTAATAATTGTGTTCTTAGAGCTTTGGGGTTTGTCTTGGGAGGTAGACTACCAAATATTTTATATAGTTTAAAGTTACTTTAAATGAAATTTCTCTTCCTATCTCTTGCTCTTAGTCTTTACTGGTCATATATAGAAATGTTGAGGATTTATGTGGGTTTATTTTATATCCTACTACTTTGCTAAAGTTATTCATTTTTTCAGGGAATGATTTATTTGATTTTCTAGCACTCTCAAAGTAAACCATCATATTATCTGGTTGTTCCTCTTATTTGTTGTTAAAAAAATTATTAACTCTTCTAGGAATTCTTACTATAATATTGCCAAATTGCTGGGTTGTTTTTTTCTCTTAGGCTTTGTACTTATTTTGAAATTGTTGCCTTCTAAGTTAGTATCTTCATCTTCCCTGTCACCATAGTAGCATATTATGGTCAGGATCTTCTTCTTGTTGATTTTTGCTCATTTTCTCATTACTTAAATGTTGCTCTCAAGTTAAACTTTCTTCCTGGATCAAAGTTGTCTACTGCATAGACTTTGAATATTGCTGTTTTTCAAAGTTAGATTAAGGAGATATGTGTGGAAGTTTTCTTTTGGCTTTATGTAATCCTGGAGAAATTGTGATCACCACTTTCATAGTGTAATCTCTTGACATTACCCAGGAACTTCTCTACTCCTTTATGAACATAAATGATATTGTTCCCTGGGAGCCCTGATCCTTGTGACATGAAGCAATAATTCTCTCAGGTCTCCTATTTCCTAGTGAACAAAAATTCCTCTCTATCCAGAAAATGTGACCTGAAAGAAGGTATTGTCAGCGAAGTTCTCAATCATTATTTAATTCTCTCTCCCTTAAATCAAAGACATTAGCTCTTGACCTAAGTTGCCTTGTACTAGAAAAATAATTCTTGACTCAAATTTTTGTTGGCTATGCCTGTCCAGAATTTGATTTGAGATATTATTATTATTATTATGCTTTTAGGCTTTTGCAAGGCAATGAAGTTAAGTGGCTTGCCTAAGGCCACACAGCTAGGTAATTATTAAGTGTCTGAGGCCAGATTTGAACTAAGGCACTCTTGATTCCAGGGCCAGTACTCTATCGACTGCACCACCTAGCTGCACCGAGATATTATTTTTAAAGTTGTTTGGAGGGAAATGTTGAAAGAGCTCCCCTATACTCCACCTTTCTTGTTTCCATGTGGCTTTTTAATATCTTGTCTTCCCTTTCTTTGTGTTCTATTTCTATCTCTTTAGTAATCCATTCTAGATTGTCTCAGGAGTTGAATGTTTGACTTACAAATTTTCATTGTCTGTGTTCCTGACTTAGGAAACACATATAAATGGATCTTTTCTTTTCCTGGATCCAGTTATGTTGGTAGCAGTATGGCAAAGAGCATAAAATGTTGTGTCAGAAATCACAAAGACTTGAATTTCAAACCAACCTTAGACAATTAGTAGTTCTGTGAATTGAACAAATCTCTTAATCTCTGCTTGCCTTGATTTTCACATGTGCTAAAATGGGAATAATTATAGCATTTTATAATCCCAGGATTATACTATTGATAGTTCAGATATCCATATAGGATATGGAAATGGAAATGATAATAAAGTTAGCAAAAAGTTAATTGGAAAGGGGGGAAATTTTAGAGACCCAATAAATGCTCTATTTCTTTATATGAGCAAGTGAAAATTAAAATGACAGTACCTCATTATGTTTTATGTACTATAACAGTAAAACACACTAAGATGATTAGTAGTGTTCTAAAGGTTAACTAATTCTGCTGTTTGGGCTATTTCCCAGGCCTTCACTCCTAACTTTAACTTCATGAAAAGAAAGAGATGACAGATACTGAATTTAATTATTTTCATACCACTGTGCTTTGGATTAATATAAAACATACCTAGTTATTATCAAATGTAAAAAAGAAAGAAACATAAGAACTGTTTTAATATACTTATTTCATTATCTATAATTTGAAATTTACTTTTAAAAATTAATTTAGAGAACTTTGGAAATAATCAGCAAGAAAAAAGATACTTTTTTGAAATATTAAAGTATTTATAGTCTAGATAGCAAACATCACACTAAAAATTTGACATAGATAAGAAAGATATCTTATACTGTTAGCATAAAATAGATAGTATCAAATAGTATAGTGAGTACAATATGGGCATTTTCCAGTGAGCATTTAGTCCCTTAAAAGTAAATGCAGCTATTTGCATAACACTATTTAGAGGGTGTATTTTCACTTTAAGTAAACATTAAGAAAATTTCATCATAATTTGTGATATCATTGAAGTGGAATATAAGAGAAAACGATTACATTTAATTCCATTTCCTTCAGGTTTATTAATGATTGCAAACTCCCATTCTTTTAGTCATATTAAAGCAAACAGAGAGGGAGAACTGTATTTCAAAAAATAGAGTGATGATAATACAATTCGGTTGCTTACAGTCAAATGGAAATTCTCTATAAAAAGTGGGTACTAGTCTTTAACCTTCTAGGATGTCAGTGACTGAGTTACAAGATGAAAAAGTGATATTTCTCTTGACAGGTTTCTTATCATTTAGTAACAGGCAAACAGTTCTAAACTCTAGAGTCAAAAAGTAAACATCATTTAGACGGTGATTTGGTATGAAGAATTCTTTAAATTAAAATAAGGATAAATTGCAAAATCCATTGTAAATAATTTCAGTGAAAATATTTCTTTAATTATGCTAGTTAATAAATATAAAGAATGTAATAGTTTACTTCCAAAAATTGTAGAAAAGGTCAATTCTGCTTGTATTGTATAGTAGATAAATTGTTTGGGTTGATTACACAAATCGAGGAAAATGTTCCACGATCATAGTTTTCTTGGATATAAAACAAAACTTAATGAACACCATGCCTCACAAGTAAAGGTGAAAAATGGAAAGAACTAGGAAAAACTAAAAGTCAGTCTCCTAATCATTAAGCTGAAGCTTGTATATGATCTTAAAAATTGGGAAGGGGGGTATTTTGTAGCAAATTTGTTATTTCTTATGATTTAAGTGAATTAGAAATATATGCAAATAATGAAAGAAGGGGTGGGGAGGAAGTGGGCATTGGATGAATCTTACTTCTATCTGAAATAGTCTGACTGCCAAATAACACCTATTGGTGGCTTGATGTCCAAATGCATCAAACTCAATAGAGAAACGGGTGCAGAAGAGTTTAAGGGGGAGGATATTTTATGGAAAGAATACCTGGAAGTAAATTAAACTTCCTGTTTCTGAAGGGTGGATTAAAAAAGTAAAACTCTAACAGCACAATACATTTAAAATGAAGAAAAAACTAGTAAAGAACTAGAATATAAGGAATGTTTTAAATTACCTACCAAATGTTTAAGGAATGATAAAAAATTACAGTATATAACATGCAATAAGATTATGTTCTAAAAATTATGAAAGATACAATTTCAGAGATTTCTTGTGGAGTGGAATTGTTGTGGAATGGAATGAACAGAACTGGAATAACAATTTATGAAAGGTAGCAACATCACAAAGAAAAACAACTTGAAATATTTAAGAACTTTCATCAATATAATAACCAAATGTGTCCAGAGGATATATGTCCAGGGAACCTGCAACCTGACAGAGAAGTGACAGATACAAGGTGCAGAAAAAGAAATGTTTTGGAGACATGATAAAAGTCCCTTATAACTCTGAATCCATGAACCTTTGACTATGAAACATAGACTGCTGCTCCCACTCACTCACTTGCTCTCTCTCTCTCTCTCTCTCTCTCTCTCTCTCTCTCTTTCTCTCTCTCTCTCTCTCTCTCTCTCTCTCTCTCTCTCTCTCTCTCTCACACACACACACACACACACACACACACACACACATATACAACCATTTATAACAGCCAAATATATCTGTAAGGGAAATAACTCTTACAACTGCAAACACTATACATGCATATAATAGTTATATTTAATATTTATGAAGTATTTTATTTGAATAGCAAATTTAGCATATTTTCCATATCAGAGAATTTGATTAAAATTAATGAATGTTATGAAACACATGCATTTGTATAAGATGAGAATACCAGCTGAGGGGATATTTATTCCCCATTTGACTGACTATCATATAATTGGCTGAATTATTTTATTCTTCCTTTATTTCTAAAGTGCTACATCACTTGGGTTCTCAATCTTCTAGTATGTCTTCGTAATTTTTCAAAAGAAATAGAACTTGAGTAATCATGTGAGAACTAATCCTATACAAAACCTTGAATAGAGATGAAATTTAAAGACGAAAAAAAGTCACTGAATTGATACTTGAAGAACCCATGGCACAAAACAGAAGCAATTAGCTTTCTGATTTTATTTTCAATCTTATCTAGTACAAATGGCACAATAAATATATTGAAATGTCACAATTTCCTTATATTTCCTATACATGCCTCCCTTTCATTCCACTTCCGGAACTTATTACCTCACTTTGTTAAGTTATTCTTTCAAAACAGTTGGTGAATAAACTGAGACACTGACTACAATTATTAAAATTATTATCTTTGTATATATTTGGACAATATCTTGATGATTAGGGACTGACATGCCAACACCAAAAGACTGAGTTTAAATTTTTTTTGATTTTTGATGTCAAAAGAATATAAACGCATATATTATGTGTATCTAGATATCTACCTACCGACCTACCTATCTATCTATATGTATGTATGTATATACAAGAGACAGAGAGAGAGAGAGAGAGAGAGAGAGAGAGAGAGAATGTAATACTGAATAAGAGAGGTTAAACCCTATTAAGAATCAAGATTAATTAAAAAAATCACACTATTCTGTGGAACCTTCATTATAGTTATTATTATTTTATTTTAAAATTAAAGAAAAAGAGGGCCAGCTAAGTGGCATAGTGGATAAAGCACTGGCTTTGGAGTCAGGAGTACCTGGGTTCAAATCCAGTCTCAGACACTTAATAATTACCTAGCTGTGTGGCCTTGGGCAAGCCACCTAACCCCATTTGCCTTGCAAAAAAAAAAATCTAAAAAAAATTAAAATTAAATTAAAGAAAAAGGAATAAAGAAGCTTCAATAAAGCAATGGAGAAAGTATCTGTAACTGAATCATTTTAATCCCTCCAACAAATAACCAATTATATATGAATACATATGTATAGGAACTTATTCATATGTGTGTGTTAAGGTTAGTGAGTAAACTATAGCATGTTATAATGGAAAGAAGATGCATTTTAAAGTCAGAAGTCCTGAATTCAAAGCCTGCCTCTGTCATTTAAAAACTATATGACTTAGGACAAGTCATCTAACTTCATTAAATTCCATTCTTATCTATAAAGTGAATGGATTGGATTAGATATTATCCAAGGACTTGTCCAGCAATATAACTATGACACTAAACTCTATATATATTTAAAAGATGTTGAATCTAGTCATTTCAATTTTTTTTTTTTTACAAAATCATTTAAGAATATGTATGCTTTTAGAGAACCTATTTTTTTATGTGTTTGTCTTTGATCCCCAGTGTATGGAAGTATCTGACACATAGTACTTAAATATTTCTTAATTGCTAAATTAATTATTTTTATCAAATGTTGACAGACATTCCAATTGATTGAACAGTAGTGTGATAAATACTGAATCTATACATATGAAGTCAATGTAGTAATTTAGTGTCATGCAGACAAAATAATTTGTTCCTCCTACTTAGCATGCACCAATTTTTCACTTTGGCTATTTGGATTTCTGTAATTTCAATTGTGAATATTTTTATAAAAACCTTGAATTACATAACTATTATATTGCCTTACATATGATAAATAGTCACTTATTAGCATGTTTCCAAGTAATTTCTTGTTGCTGAAAAATTTAAAGAAATTTTAGTATGCAGAAATTTGCAAGTGTTCTATTCATTTATGAAAGAAAATTGCTACAAGTTGTAGCACTATTTTCTATGTTTGCAAAAACACTTGCAAATATTATTTTTCTTGCTCCATCTTCATGTCAAGTAATACATCTTTTGAGACTAAATTATATGCATTATTATTTGTATCTCAAATCCACTTGGTCAATCTGAGGGAAAAATTTTATTAAATAAAATATTGCTTGCACCCTGAAGGGACAAAATAACCATAGAATTTCAATCCAATCAGCTCTGGATAAATCAGATATGGCAAAAAAACAAAAAACAAAACACAAACCAAAAAAAAATGCTTTTCAGTTTGCAAGATGGAAAGCTATTGGGTTGAACAAATACAATCCAGTTAGCAATATATTCTTTTTCTTGTCATATTTGTAATCTCAAGTAAATAGTTCTTCACTATAATTTTAATTACATTCCATATTTCTTATGTGTTGTGCAAGGAAGCAACATTTTACAACCTTTCTCATTTTTACATTTTATAAATTCTATCAGAATTCCAACATCTAAAGATAAACAATGAATCACTTAATCTTTAATTTAGGATTATTTTTAAAGCGAACTTAATTCTCTTGAAATATCTTATTCTGATTGACAAGGTTCTTTCATTGTCATCACACTGGAAACAGGACACAAAATGCTTCCTCATGGTGTCTCTCTTTTTTCTTAAATATGATTTTAATAAAAAGTGTGTTAAAATATCTTTAATTTCTCCCAGCAATGTATTCTTTTTCTCTTAATTTAATGCAAAATATACGATTTTCAGTACTTTTCTAGTCAATAGCTCAAATTTGAAAAAATATGCAGCATATATAATGACCAAGTATTCATTCTGAGAAGTGATTCGTCTTTCTATAATTGGAATTAGTTTCAATGACTTTTTCTTTTAATTGCTTTTTTGCTTTGTTCTTTTACTGTGTCTATATTACAGGTAATTTTAAGCACAGGATAATGGCTTAATTGGAGTTTTGCTAACATTACAAATGAATTTAACCCAAGCATGATAAAACCTGTTTTCAGATGCAAACCACTTAAAGTGAACAAATTACCTGTTGAAAGCTATCCATACAATCAAATTAACCATTACCTGTGGCTAATGTTCAAACAAGGAACTAACCTCAAAATAAGAACTAAACCATATAAAACAGTGAGCAATAGCTGCGTGAGCATCAAAACAACATGTATATTTAATCAATTCATCAGAAAACAAAAACAGACCGACAGCCATTTATTGTTTTTCATATGTGTCATATATTATGCTAATTATGAATGAAAATTTTCCTTTTGCACAGGCATTATATTCTAACAGAACAGCATAACACAAACTAACCTTGCTAGATCAATTGCTAAACATACTATATATACCATATATATATAAATATATGTATATATATTATATATTATGCATGTGAATATATTTATTTAAATATATAGAAAAGTAAAAAAATTAAAAATTAGCATTTTAAATTTTGTATGATTCATTGTAGACAAAGTTCAACATTATTCATTTAGCAAATGTCTGCAATTTAGCTATAAAAGCTAAAAGGATTCTCTTTTTGCCATTTTGTAATTAATGATTGCCATCAGTCTAGAGATGACATGTATCATTGCTTGAATCAATCAATCTAAATCCAGATTCATACTTAAACATATACTTGTTGTTAATACTACTTTCAAGTAATGGAAATCACAACATTTCTATGACTTAATGAGTTTCCTGTGATTTTGAGAGGTTTTGGTATCCAAATAATTTAACATCCATAGTCAAGATTGTAATTCTGCTAGCATTTTCCTAGACATAATAATTCCTTTCTATCTCAATTCCTTTGAATGTTTCCTTTATGTCTTGAAAAATTTTCTTCTTACCTTGCTTTTTAGAATTTTTTAAAAGAGCATTCATGTGACCCTTCCTAATGAGATAACTTCTCATTTGCCAATTTTTAATCATATTCTCCTGCTTGCAATTACATGGTAGATACATTTACTTGCTTCAGCACATTTTGTTTCTTTTCATCAAAAAGAAGATAAGTTCCTTGAGGACAGGAAGAATTTTTTTCTAATATCTCAAGAATCTTACGCATAGGCACTTAATAAGTGTTTTGTTTTGTTTTTATTGAATTTAATCATTTAAGTAAATTAATTTCTCCATACAGATTCAAAATTCTAGACTTTTGAAAAAAGTATTTGCCTAAAGATTCATAATGAATTTTTTTTCAGCTTACTAGAACTTGTCAGAGCTTTTGAGGATTTAGGCTTATCTCTACATGAAAAAACCCCATCATGGTGTTACTTTAGTAAAATTGGCCTAGAAACAAAGCTATATATACAAAACGGGCAAAATGCTACGTGAATGGTTAGGAAGCCTATAACCCAGAATGAAATAAAGTCTGAGAAAATTGAAAAGGACAGAACAAAAAGACCAAGGAAGGGATTGGCATACTACTTGAAGATCAGTTGTAATTTGTTTTTTTTTTTAAATATGTTGCATGCACACTTAAATATGTGTGTATATTCTTATGTGCTGTTTATATTTGAGTGTTTAATCTGAGCTGGTCTTCTTGAAGGACTCCTTCATTCCAAACAATTTACCATCATTTTCTTTATTTCCCCTGCCCTTTTAGAGATAACTTCTAGCTTCTGTACTCCAAGTGGAAAATGATTTTTGCCAAAGATTTTAGTTTCCTGTACTTACCTTACTTTTATCCTAGCTCTGAGAAATGGTTTTTCTGTTATATTTTCTCTTTAGCTTCAACTGTTGAAGGTCATCACAATGAGACTAGCAGTTTATACCATTGTGACTTCAGAGCCAGGAATAAAAGGGGATGGTTTGAGAGTGTGACAAGACAGTATGAAAGAAATATCTTGAGGATCCAAAGTAACTGGAGCTCAAGTCATAAGTGGGTCAGAGGACTTTGAAACCATAACTTTATTTTGTGGGAACCAAATCAAGTTACGAACCGAATTCCCTTCTCCCCAGAGACTGAATTGGTCTAAGACTAGAGGGAAACTATGAATGTGTATGTGTGTACATAGACATCTAATGTATATGTAGATGCTGATATACAAATATGTAAATACATATATATAATTTAGTATAATACTAGAAAAGTATGAAGCCATGTGTTTCTTTGAATACGTCACTAATTTCTTAAAAATCAAATTGTTCATAATTATAATTAGCACTTTTTCAACTTTCTATTGTATTTAAAACTATACTAGCTTTGAAAGTCTGTCTTTCTGAAAAATTTTCATATATGCTAAAATCTAGCATATATATGAAGATATATATATATATTTGCAAAACTAAATATGACATTCCTCACCACTGCAAAAATATGGCCATTTTCACCTTAGAGTTTAATTTTGTTTTTATTAGGCACTTTAAAAATTATTTAACAAGAACATTTTAATAGTAAAAGAAAAGATATTGTCTATGAATTAGCAAAATTCTACTACATGCGATTTTCAGTATGTGAATTTTAACATAATAGTTCCAGAAACCATTTATAGCTATTGATGAAATTATTTTAGTTTGTTCTCTGTATTTGAATAGTTTGTTAAGGTTCTTGTTTTACTTTTTGAAGTTTATATTATGCCACTGATATACCAAATATATGCCAACTATATCAATTATATCAATAATTTCTCAGACAGATAAATGGAAGCTATCATTAAAACAAATAAGAATGATAAAGTAAAATAAGTTAGCAAATCAAAATATATGAAAACATGAACACCACTCTGCCAAAGGTGGAGGTATGCTTCCTTAACAGTCCTCTCTTGAGGTATTCATTATTGATACATTCCTATCTTTTTTTTCCATTTTGTCCACTTTTAGGTGCAGGACAACAACAACAAATTTTCAATTATTTCAACAGATTTCAAAAAGTCCCATCAGTCACCAAAGCACATCATGGATTTATTTTAGAGTTTGGTTCCAGTAAACACACTTGTAACTGAAGGCTTTAGTCTGTACTGTCCTTATAACTAATTTCTTTTTTTTTTAGGATTTCGCAAGGCAAAGGGGGTAAAGTGGCTTACCCAAGGCCACACAGCTAGGTAATTATTAAGTGTCTGAGGCCAGATTTGAACTCAGGTACTCCTGACTCCAGGGCCGGTGCTCTATCCACTGTACCACCTAGTCGCCCCTATAACTAAGTTCTTAAAAGAAGCAGTTTCCCTATGAAAACTACTCAAGGGGCAGCTAGGTGGCATAGTGGATAAAGCACCGGCCCTGGAGTCAGGAGTACCTGGGTTCAAATCCTATCTCAGACACTTAATAATTACCTAGCTGTGTGGCCTTGGGCAAGCCACTTAACCCCCTTTGCCTTGCAAAACCTAAAAAAAAAAAAAAAAAAAAAAAAAAAAAAACTACTCAAAATCTTATCCACTATAATTATCCATTCTTAAAACAATTATTTCCCTCTATAAAATCTAACTTTTCAATTCATCTCATTATTTTCTCCATCCCCTTCAAATTTTCATTATAATTCTCTTGTTCATATTTACCACTCTCCCACAAATATTTTCCTCCAGACTTTTTTTAAATTCTTTATTTTTAAATTTTTTTAAAGATATTTGAGTTTTACAATTTTCCCCCAATCTTGCTTCCCTCCCCCGACCCCCACCCCACAGCACTCCATCAGTCTTTACTTTGTTTCCATGTTGTACCTTGATCCAAATTGGGTGTGATGAGAGAGAAATCATATCCTTAAACAAAACGGAATTCTCAGAGGTAACCAGATCAAACAATAAGACATCTGGGTTTTTTTTTTCCCCGAATTAAAGGCAATAGTCCTTGTACTTTGTTCAAACTCCACAGCTCCTTATCTGGATACAGATGGTACCCTCCTTTGCAGACAGCCTAAAATTGTTCCGAATTGTTGCGCTGATGGAATGAGCAAGTCCTTCCAAGTTGAACATCACCCCTATGTTGCTGTTAGGGTGTACAGTGTTTTTCTGGTTCTGCTCATCTCACTCAGCATCAGCTCATGCAAATCCCTCCAGGTTTCCCTGAAATCCCCTCCCTCCTGGTTTCTAATAGAACAATGGTGTTCCATGACATAACATATGCCACAGTTTGCTAAACCATTCCCCAATTGAAGGACATTTACTCAATTTCCAATTCTTTGCCACAACAAACAGGGCTGCTATAAATATTTTTGTACAAGTAATGATTTTACCCTTTTTCCTCATCTCTTCAGGGTATCGACCCAGTAGTGGTATTGCTGGGTCAAAGGGTATGCACATTTTTGTTGCCCTTTCGGCATAGTTCCAAATAGCTCTCCAGAAGGGTTGGATGAGTTCACAGCTCCACCAACAGTGCAATAGTGTCCCAGATTTCCCACATCCCTTCCAACAATGATCATTATCTATCCTGGTCATACTGGCCAATCTGAGAGGTGTGAGGTGGTACCTCAGCAGAGCTTTAATTTGCATTTCTCTAATAATTAATGATTTAGAGCATTTTTTCATATGGCTATGGATTGCTTTGATCTCCTCATCTCTAAATTGCCTTTGCATATTCTTTGACCATTTGTCAATTGGGGAATGGATTTTTGTTTTAAAAATATGACTCAGTTCTCTGTATATTTTAGAGATGAGTCCTTTGTCAGAATCATTAGTTGTAAAGATTGTTTCCCAATTTACTACTTTCTCTTGATCTTGATTACATTGGTTTTATGTGTGCAAAAACTTTTTAATTTAATGTAATCAAAATCATCTAATTGGTTTTTAGTGATGTTCTCCAACTCTTCCTTAGTCATAAATTGTTCCCTTTCCATAGATCTGACAGGTAGACTAGTCCTTGATCTTCTAATTTGCTTATAGTATTGTTTTTTATGTCTATGTCCTGTAACCATTTGGATCTTATTTTGTTAAAGGGTATGAGGTGTTGGTTTAATCTAAGTTTCGTCCATACTAACTTCCAATTATCCCAAAAGTTTTTAGAAAAGAGGGAGTTTTTATCCCAGTGGCCTGACTCTTTGGGTTTATCAAACTGCAGATTACTATAATCCTCTCCTGCTTTTACACCTAGTCTATTCCACTGGTCCACCACTCTATTTCTTAGCCAATACCAAACAGTTTTGATGACTGATGATTTATAATATAATTTTAGATTGGGTAGTGCTAAGCCACCTTCATTTGCATTTTTTTTTCATTAAGCTCCTGGCAATTCTTGACTTTTTATTTCTCCATATGAATTTACTTACAATTTTTTCTAACTCATTAAAGTAATTTTTTGGAATTTGGATTGGTAGGGCACTAAACAGATAGTTTAGTTTTGGTAGAATTGTCATTTTTATTATATTAGCTCTACCTATCCATGAGCAGTTGATATTTGCCCAGTTATTTAAATATGATTTAATTTGTGGAAGAAATGTTTTATAATTGTTTTCAAAAAGATTCTGAGTCTGTCTTGGCAAATAGACTCCCAAGTATTTTATACTGTCTGAGGTTACTTTGAATGGGATTTCTCTTTCTAGCTCTTCCTGCTGTTTCTTGCTAGTCATATATAGGAAAGTTGAGGATTTATGGGGGTTTATTTTATGACCTGCAACTTTGCTAAAATTGCTAATTGTTTCCAGTAGTTTTTTAGATGATTTCTTGGGATTCTCTAGGTAGACCATCATGTCATCTGCGAATAGTGAGAGTTTTGTCTCTTCCTTCCCAATTCTAATTCCTTTAATTTCTTTTTCTTCTCTAATTGCTGATGCTAACATTTCTAATACAATATTGAATAGTAGCGGTGATAATGGGCACCCTTGTTTCACCCCTGATCTTATTGGGAATACCTCTAGCCTCTCCCCATTGAGTATAATGTTTGTTGATGATTTCAGATAGATACTGCTAATTATTTTAAGGAACAGTCCATTTATTCCTACACTCTCCAGTATTTTTAATAGGAATGGATGCTGTATTTTGTCAAAAGCTTTTTCAGCATCTATTGATATGATCATATGGTTTCTGATAGGTTTGTTATTGATATAATTGAGTATACTAACAGTTTTCCTAATATTGAACCAACCCTGCATTCCTGGAATAAATCCTACTTGATCATAATGTATTATCCTAGTGATGACTTGCTGTAATCGATTTGCTAAGATTTTATTTAGGATTTTTGCATCTATATTCATCAGGGAAATAGGTCTATAATTTTCTTTCTCTGTTTTAACTCTTCTTGGTTTAGGTAACAGTATCATATTGGTTTCATAGAAAGAGTTAGGCAGAGTTCCATCTTTCCCTATTTTTCCAAAGAGTTTATATAGGATTGGAACCAATTGTTCCTTAAATGTTTGGAAGAATTCACTTGTGAATCCATCAGGCCCTGGAGATTTTTTTTAGGGAGTTCAATAATGGTTTGTTGAATTTCTTTTTCTCAGATAGGGTTGTTCAGGTATTTAATCTCTTCTTCATTTAACCTGGGCAACTTATATTTCTGTAAATATTCATCCATTTCACTTAGATTATCAAATTTATTGGCATAAAATTGGGCAAAATAATTTCGAATTATTACTTTAATTTCCTCCTCATTGGTGGTGAGTTCACCTTTTTCATTTATAATACTAGCAAATTGGTTTTCTTCTTTCTTTTTTTTAATCAAATTGATGAGAGGTTTATCAATTTTATTGTTTTTTTCATAATACCAACTTTTGGTTTTATTTATTAATTCAATAGTTTTTTGCTTTCAATTTCATTAATTTCTCCTTTAATTTTTAAAATTTCTAATTTGGTATTTGATTGGCGATTTTTGATTTGTTCTTTCTCTAATTTTTTTAGTTGCATGTTTAGTTCATTGATTTCCTCTTTCTCCAATTTATTCATATAAGCATTTAGAGCTATAATATATCCCCTAAGAGTTGCTTTGAATGAATCCCATAGGTTTTGGTATGTTGTTTCATTATTATCATTATCTAGGATAAAATGGTTAATTCTTTCTATAATTTGTTTTTTGATCCACTCATTTTTTAAGATGAGGTTATTCAATTTCCAATTTGCTCTGGGTCTATATCTCCTTGGCCCAGTGTTGCATAAGACTTTTATTGCATTGTGATCTGAGAAAGATGTATTCACTATTTCTGCCTTTCTGCAGTTCATCATTAGGTTTTTATGTCCTAGTACATGGTCAATTTTTGTATAGGTTCCATGTACTGTAGAGAAAAAGGTATATTCCTTTCTATCCTCATTCAGTTTCCTCCATAAGTCTACCATATCTAATTTTTCTAACAATCTGTTTACCTCCCTAATTTCTTTCTTGTTTGTTTTATGATTTGATTTATCTAGATCTGATAGTGGGAGGTTGAGGTCTCCAACTAGTAGAGTTTTGCTGTCTATGTCTTCCTGTAATTCTTTCAGCTTCTCCTCTAAGAATTTGGGTTCTGTCCCACTGGGTGCATATATATTCAATATTGAAATGACTTTATTGTCTATGGTACCTTTTAGGAGGATAAAGTTTCCTTCCTTATCTCTTTTAAAGCTATCTATTTTTGCTGCTGCTTTGTCTGAGATAAGGATTGCTACCCCTGCTTTTTTTTTTTTACTTCAGCTGAAGCAAAATATATTTTGCTCCAACCTTTTACCTTTACTCTATATGTATCTCTCTGCTTCAAATGGGTTTCTTGTAAGCTGCATATTGTAGGATTCTGGTTTTTAATCCACTCTGCTATTTGCTTATGTTTTAAGGGAGAGTTCATCCCATTCACATTCAAGGTTATGATTACTAATTCTTTATTGCCCCCTGTGCTATCTTCCCTCTGTTTGTATTTCCCCCCTTTTCCCCCCTTTTATCCATATTCCCCAGTATTTTGTTTTTGAATACCACCCCCTTCAGTGTGTTTGCCCTCCTATATCACACCCTCCCCTTTCTTTCCCCTTTCCCTGTTCCCTTCCCTTCCTTTTGTTATTTCCCCTTATTTCCTCCATTCTCCTTCCCTTTCTCTGTCCCCCCTCCCCTTTTCCCCTTTTAATTCTTGAAAGGTTAGATGTTTTATAAGTTAACTGAGTATGTGTAGGTTGACTTTAAGCCAAGTCTCATGAGAACAAGATTCAGGTGTTTCTCCTCTACTCCCTTCTTCCCCTCTATTACCATAGGTTTTTTGTACCTCTTAGTGTAATGAGATTTGTCCCATTCAATCCCCTCCCTCCTCCCATCTCTTTCCTGTCCCCCTTTTTAGGGAGGTAGTGTATTTTTTTTAGATCATTCTATCTAAGTCATAGAAAATTCTGAGTGTCTCTCCCTTTTAGTTCAGTATATTCTGTTGAATAGAGTCAAAATTCCTAAGAGTTATTAGAGTCTTTCTCCCCAGTGGAGTTAAAGCCAGTTACATCCCATTAGATATCAGTCTCATGGATAGGTCATGGATGTCCATCATTTCTGGCTCGGTATATTCTCTCTGTTAGTTACATTTCTCGGGATTTATGAGAGTCTCTCCCCCTGCCCCATGCTCGGATATAGCCAGTTTCAACTTGCTGGATTGCATTTTTTTCCTCTTACCACCCCACCCCCTTTTTTTTTTAACCTTTTCATGTGTCTCTTGAACCTCCTGTTTGATATCCAAATTTTCTGTTCAGCTCTGGTCTTTTCATCAGAAATTTTTGGAATTCTTCCATTTCTTTAAGTGTCCATCTTTTTCCCTGGAAGAGAAGGCTCAGCTTTGCAGGAAAGTAGATTCTTGGCTGCATTCCTAGCTCCTATGCTCTTCGAAATATCTTGTTCCAAGCCCTTCGATCCCTTAAAGTTGACGCAGCCAGGTCCTGCGTGATCCTTACTGTGGCTCCTTGATATTTAAATTGTTTCTTTCTGGCTGCTTGCAGGATTTTCTCTTTTATCTGATAGTTCTGGAGTTTGGCCACAACATTTCTTGGTGTTTTCCTTTTAGGATCTTTTTCTGGTGGGGATCGATGTATTCTTTCAATAACTACTTTGCCCTCCAATTCGATGATGTCAGGGCAGTTTTCCATCACTAGATCCTGTAATATTAAGGCCAGGCTTTTATTCTCTTCAATGTTTTCAGGAAGACCTATTATTTTCAGGTTGCCCCTCCTTGATCTATTCTCGAGGTCAGTGGTTTTGTTGATAAGGTATTTCACATTTGTTTCTATTTTTTCTATTTTTTGCTTTTGTTTAACTGACTCTTGCTGTCTCGTGGAGTCATTAGTTTCTGTAGACTCCACTATTTTTTGCGGAGAGGAGTTTTATTCATTATTCATTTATTCATTAACCTTTTCCATCTGTACACTGCTTATGCATTTGCTATACCCACACAAGAGCAAAGCCTAAAATAAAAAAGAAAAAAAGATTTTATCATATGTATGTATATATATATATATAATTAATGTGTGTATGTGTATTACAGTTTCAATGATCTTAAGATCATCCTAAGATGCAAAAATATTTGTGTTTTTAAAAATATTATTTTTTTAAATTATATTAAATGCTTCTGAATCAGTCACTGAAAGTCATGATCTTAGAAGAATCACAATTGCAGACAACGTAAAAGACAAGAAAGAAAGATGCAAGATGCCAAATAGCAAAACAAAAGAGTAAAAATCAGCAATCAGCAATCATTTAAGACTCTATCATGTGCCTGATACTGTGCTAAGCATATCATTGGCTAGGAAACAAAATGACCTTATCCTGTAGATGAGAGATAACAAATGAACATTTTATGTTACACTTGAGTCCATGAAATATTGAAATATTTAAAAGAAAGTCATTAACACTTTGGGTAGAAATTTTATGTATGTGAGATTTTATGGAAGCATATGAAAAATTTACCAGTGAACTTTTTAAATGATAAATGATGATCATGTAAATCAGAACAAAAATTGCCTACATTACTGAAATCAGAAGTCCCTAAAGTACAAAATCAAATAACAAATATACTAATTATTTAATAGCAATTACTCCTCTAATGGATAGGTGGCACAGCAAATATGGTTTTTTACTGGAAGTTAGAAAGACCCGAGTTCAAATCTTGCCTCGGATATTTAAAAAACTATGTGACACATGGAAACTAGGTGGTGCAGTAGATAGCGCAGCCTCAGACAGTTAATAAATACCTAGTTGTATGACCTTTGACAAGTCACTTAACCTTCCCATTTTTGCCATGTTAAAAAAACAACAAAAAAAATCTATATCATTAAACCTCTATTTGATTAAACCTAATTTTGATTAAATTAAAATAAAAATCCATACTTACCCTACAGGATAAATGAAACAATAATTCTATTATATAACTTAAACATAATAGATACTATGCTTATTTCCACTTATATTTTTGTATATATATGTGTGTGTGTGTGTGTGTGTGTGTGTGTGTACACATATTTGCATATTTTACATACAGTTCTATATTTGGAATATTTTGATGCCTGCATAAGCTTAATAAATAACATAATAGACTACATAGAGCTGGATTAGGTTGTACAGTTTGTGAAAATTATGCAGTTTTGTATAATTTGCATATTTGCAACAATTGTATGGTCATATCATGAGTATATCTTAGAATTCTGACTTCCTGATAGCTATATCTTTCTTTTTTAGGTTTTTGCAAGGCAATGGGGTTAAGTAACTTGCCCAAGGCCACACAGCTAGGTAATTATTAAGTGTCTGATACTGGATTTGAACCCAGGTACTCCTGACTCCAAGACCGGTGCTTTATCCAGTATGCCACCTAGCCGCCCCCTGATGGCTATATCTTGCTAATTTCCTCATAAGTAAAAATAAGTTGTTGGACTTGATGACTTCTTAGTACTCTTCCAGGTTTAAATCTGGAGCTTTAGAATCCATACATTTGAAGATTTTAATAGATTTTTAAAGTCATCAGTAAAGATACACCAACTAAGAATGAGGATTGCAATTCATATATACTTTCTTATCCTGTGTCATTCTTATCCTTAGCAACCTACAAATCTTTCATAGAAGATACACCCAACACCTTGAACATTTCCTTTGGATTTCTTTATAGAATAACAGAATTCCATAGTCAGAACAAAATTCAGAAACTATATGGTCCTGCTTATTACTGAAAATAGATCTATTGTATATAATATACAATGTATTCCTATCAAATCTTTCCCTGGTAGTCTCAAAGGAAGAGTATTTCATCTCCTCCTAAGGTAATCCATTTAATTAATAGATATGAAAAATTAATGGAAAGTTTTGCCATTTTA
Source organism: Macrotis lagotis (assembly GCF_037893015.1). Taxonomy (NCBI): domain Eukaryota; kingdom Metazoa; phylum Chordata; class Mammalia; order Peramelemorphia; family Peramelidae; genus Macrotis; species Macrotis lagotis. The sequence continues at coordinate 230,545,031 of NC_133666.1, read as the reverse complement.
GAACTTCCAGGATTTCTCCCAATTCTGCTCTCTGGAAAGTTCTTGCCAATATATGAAGTATGAAGAAAGTTTTAAAATCTCTTTAGGAAACATCAATTTTATTTAAGGAAGTTTAAAAAAATAACCCTGTTAAAACTGAGGGTTTACTGTAAGTATATGTTCTTGTTAGGCATCTGTATCACTGGAAAACTTTAGCTTGGCAATATACAGATAAAGGTTTAGCAGAGAAGCACTTTTGCTTGAATGCAGTGCAGATAGTATCCTTTTCTAACATCTTGATATTTTCAAGCTCATTATTTTTATGCCTTTGAACCTTGACTACTGAATGAACCTGGGAATCAATCTAACTTCCTCTAGCCTGAACAGGTCATGCATGCTATTTTCCATCTGCATTACTCTTTACTTTATTAAAGGTATACCAGGTTACATTGTTTCAGAAAGTGAGGATGGGGGGAAAAAACACCTACAAATGTTCACTTTGGAGAAAGAAATGATGCAGACACAAGTCCATTAACTACCCATATAAGCAAGGGGAAGGAAATACTATTTTCAGTTATCTTATCTAAAAGAAAAGAATGACCAAGGTCATAGTATAGCAAAGAAAAACATTTTTGCTACTTGTTAGCCACTGAATTGCATAGTAAATTTGAGAAGAAATGAAAAGAAAGAGTTGAAATGAACAATTCCTAAATTATAATTATAATTAAATGTAGTCATATATTTTCTTCTATAATGATGTCCATCTTGTATGGAACTGTCTTGTCATTTTCCTTTTGGCATCAATAGTTTGAATCTTACACTGAACACTACTTTCATTTAGGGATCTTCATAATGTGTTTTTCAATAACTTCTTTGAGAGGCAAACTGTAGCAATCATCCTTAGATTGGCCTAAGGCATGAACACTCTCTTACCTTTAATATACTGCACCTGTCAGCTTTATGGATCTATTTACTTTCTTTTGATTTTATTTCCAATGTGCTTCTCTTCTGGAAATTTGGACCTAATAAAGCACCATAATCCTAAATTTTCTTCTGAAATAACATATGGAACCATTTAATTGGCTTTGGAAAATTTTTTTTAGAGAAAATGTTTTTATTTCAACTATTAAACCAAAATATGAAGTCAGGGATAAACAATCACAAAAAAAAGATCCACTCATAGGAAAACTACTGTATATGGAACTGTAAAGCAAAAATGCTGAAGATTTCTCTATTCTGACTAAAAAGAGGAATAGTACAATCCACAATGAAAATCTTATGAGAATAACATGAGTTAATGGATGTAAGTCATCAATCACTTTAGTATGATCAGTTCATTCAAATCTTATTACAAACCAAATGATCTATAAGGCAGTGATTCAAGTTTGCTTTCTGCAACATCTTTGGACATTGCCAGTCAGGGATGGAGTAAGGCATTTCCCAGTCTTTCCCATTTCACTTATATTGTTTCATCATTCATACCAGTTACAGCAAAGTGAAAAGCAGCTTCTCCAAATAAAATTTTTGACCACAACATGTCTTTATATAACTAAGTAAACTTTTTCCAAAGATAAAGTACTCATAGAGAAGGAAGACAAGACCAGTGGTTCATGTTTGTTGCTCTTCCCTTCATAGTCTTTTTTTTTTTGGTTTCTGTAAGGCAATGGGTTTAAGAGACTTGCCCAAAGTCACATAGTTAAGGAAGTATTAAGTGTCTGAGGCTGGATTTAAACTCAGATCCTTCTAACTCCAGGGTCAGTGCTGTACCCCCTGTGCCACTTAAACTGATCCTAATAGTCTTTTCTTACAGAAGTATAACAAAACTATTTACTAGAGGCTAAATACTCTAAATAATCTCACATTTGAGTCAGGGATCAACAGAAAATTCAAAAGACCAGAGTGAGAGTTTTTTTTCCTTTTATTTCTCATCTACCTGGTACAGGACATTATTATTTGTATTCTCCAAAAAATGAATATGAGCATTAAACTACTGTTTAACATAGAAGTTTAGAATGATTTCTATGGTGATAAGTGTATAGTATCATAGAAAAAATGAACAGGAATCTTAGAGACCCTTTAGGCTAACCCCTTCATTCTACTGAATATGAAAACATAGGCCCAGTAAATTTAAGGGGCCTGTTCAAGGACATCATACTGCCAACTTACAGAAATAAATACAGTTAAAAATCTTATTTGTAGCTTGCATAAAATCTTGCATAAGGCAATGGGGTTAAGAAACTTGCCCAAGGTCACACTTGCATAAAACTATGAATTCTCAAAGGACAATGTTACAATGGGAAAGAACTACTCAAGGCATCCATTTCAAATGTCATTTACTCAGAAAAAGGTTTAGCAATAACAAATACTATTTTTTCTCATCCACGATATAACTAATAAGGGCAAACATTATTATAATTTTTAGGATTTATAAAGTTCTTAATTTTGTTCCTTATTACAGTCCTGTGGGTAAATTACTACTGATTATATCATCTCCATTTTACAGATGAGAAAGCTAAGAAAGAAATTGGACTACAAGATAAGTACCCTTTCTACCACACCACATTTTGAATCCTCTGGACTTTATCATTTATTAAAAAATCATTTCCTTAACTGCATAATAACTTGCATGCATGTAAATTGCATTTTATAAATTACTAATAAAGTTTAATCTATTCTGAAGTTATTAAAATTCTGAGGTGATTATAATATTTCTTATCACAAATATGTTATTCAAATATAATCAATAACATAGCTTATCCCATTGAAGAACTGTAATTGATATCTTCTGACAAATTTAACTTCCTACACATATCTCTTTTTCAATATATAAATGTCAGTGATTTGACAAAAATTCTGTAAGGGAGTTTAGTATTATAATATTTAGTATTATAAACTGAGATTTAGGATTCTAATAAGATATAGGTTTCACATCACTGTTTCCAAGAAAATGTAATTTACATCATCAATCACATTATTTGATTCTGCAAAGAATTTAGAAGTGTTGCTTCTATGAATGATGTATAGAATGCATTAAGTTGATATTGTTGTCACTTGTTAGAAATGGTAATGCTTAACAGTAATTAGATTTGCTTTTTTATTATCTGGTCAAGTTATTTTTCTTCCCTAATAAAAATTTAAAAAATTCAAATGAATACACCTCATAACGAATGGCTAATTTTTGCACTCTAAAATGAAAAATAAGTGAAGGTTACAATGCTGTGGCAAATTGACTCAGAAATTAGAAGGGGCAAAAATACAGTAAGGAGAGGTAGAAAAACTACAGATCTCAGGGCAGCTAAGTGGATGCAGTGGATAGAGCACCTACCCTGAAGTCAGGAGGACCTGAGTTCAAATTCGGCCTTAGACACTTAATAATTGCCTAGCTGTGTGACCTTGGACAAGTCACTTAACCCCATTGCCTTACAAAAACAAGAAAGAAAAAGAAAGTACAGATCTCAAAAGGAGTCAACAGAATTATGAGAGACAGCTCATATGGAACAATTGTATGAAAGATGTAATGTCTCAAGCTCATAAATTTAACTCTTTCTAGTATATTTGACTCTTAAGGGAAGTTGTGGAAAGGTGCAAAATTAAGTAAAAATATAATAAAATATTCAATTTTCCTCTCTCCTTCTGGCATCTTACCTGTTCACCTCCCAAAAAATTCCACTTCTTTCCCAGTCCTCTCTTAACTCATTCATTGACTCAAAATGTCATTCTATATGTCTCCTCTCTTTTAGAGCAGGCTATCTATTCATCTTTTCTCTGCCCCCACTTTCTCTCTCTCTCTCTCTCTCTCTCTCTCTCTCTCTCTCTCTCTCTCTCTCTCTCTCTCTCTCTCTCCTTGCATACTCTTTCCTCTCTGGATGTTCATGACCTGGCTCTACTTTGTTTTACTTCTTACCTTTATTAGAATTCATTTTCAGTCTCTTTTCTTCAATAATCATCCATGTTTTTTCTTCCCTGAATTATAGATATATCACTCTATATCCTCCTCATAAGTCTTTTATTTTTCTGTATTTTCCTTGTCTTCTCTCACAGTGATCTCACTAGAGTCTTTCTCCTTAGCTCCAAACCCAAGTAATCTGTTAGATATTGTTAAGGTCATATTTTATATTCATCTAAACATTTCTAAAACAAATCTCATTGTCTTTCCCACCAAATTAGTTTCTCTTTTTAAATTCCCTATTTTTATTAAAAACAATAACATTCTTACAATAATAATAAAGGTTTTCAAACTCAGATTTATCCTCAGTTCTTGTCTAACCACCTATATCCAATCAGTTACTATGTGTTTGTTCATTCTACCTTCACATCTTAGCCAGATATTTGTTTTTTTTTCTCTACATACACACCAAAATATAAGTTCAAACCATCATCATCTCTCAACTGAATTATTGGGCCTCTTTTCTGGATTCTTCTACTTCCAAATCTATCATCCACAAAGCTACCAAAATGATTTTCCTAGAATACAATCTCCTGTGTCACACCCTCTATCAACACCACCCTTTCCTTTGTCCCTGGTAACTCTAGGATAAAAGACGAAAAATTCTGTTCCCTTGGTAAACTACTTCAAAATGTACCTTCAGCCTATGTGTCCAGGATTTTCACATGCTATTCTTTTTATAAACTCTATCTTCCCCTAATAGTCCTATTTATTTTCTTACTAGGCAGCATCCCAATTCTCATCTCTATACTTCTACTCAGACTATACGTTCCATGCTTGGAACATAATCTTTTTAGACTCCTATTCATAGACCCCAGTTTCCTTTAAATCTTAGTGCAAATCTCACATGTACTTGAGGTCTCTCTTGATCCCCCTCTACTTCTAGAAGCTATCTCTCTCAAATTATTTTTATATTACATATTTTATATATATCCAAGCATTAATATATGTATATATCCATATTTCCAGTAAATCTCTTGCTAGAATGTAAACATCTTAATAGTTCTGCTTATAATTTTGTCTTTGCATCACTGATGCATAACATAGTACCTGGTACAATATAATAACTGTTCGTTGACTAATTGATTGACATAACTAGAGAAATGAGAGAATAAATTTCAAGGAGGGTTTTCTGAATCTAGGGGGATGTTGAAAATAAATATAAAATGGAGAGAAATGGATTTCAAATAATTATACTGTGACCTGTTTTGTTTCATAAAATTAGATTTAGTCATGTGACTCTAAGAATCCAGAACAGGTGCATACATCTAAAATTTAGGAAATTTGTTTGAAAACCTATTTGTCATTTGTCATTGCCAAATTGAGGAGTTACTGAGTGATAAAATAAAGCTACTTATTAGGAAATTTGCTAATAATTTAAAACTTTTTGAAGATACCACAGAAATGTTATGTTGGGGCGGCTAGGTGGCACAGTGGATAGAGCACTGGCCCTGGAGTCAGGAGTACCTGAATTCAAATCCAGCCTCCGAACTTAATAATTACCTAACTATGTGGCCTTGCGCAAGCCACGTAACCCCACTGACTTGCAAAAACTAAAAATAAAAGTCATGTAAATTTAATAAAATTATATTATTGTTATTATATTTTCATCATTAAAATTTGCAAAACACTTCTCTCCCAATAGTTCTGTAAAGGAGGTAGTACCAATTTTATTATTCACACTTTAATGGAGTGGAAATTGAGGCTGAGTAAGGTTAAATGACTTGCTTACTGTCACAAAGAAGAGATTAGTTATTTGTTTGTTTGCTTTTTCCATATGACCTCAGATGTTAGAGGTAGGAGCAAAAAGTGGAAATCACAAAAAAGAAAGTTAGGTTTGGTGACAGAAAATTTTCCTATAATTAAACCTATTCAAAATTCTAAATAAGAAGCTTATATCTCCTCATTAAAAGTATTCAAGCAGAAGCTAGATGAAGTGTGTATTTTAGTGGAGGATTCTTTTAGTTAGGGGTTGGACTAAGTCACTTAAATTTTATTTTTTATTTCACATTTCACCTTCCATCATGCAACTGCTAGATGGAACTATATATTGGGGAAAAAAGGAGTTAAGATTAGAATGAAAGACTGTATATCTCATCCTCTTGTCTGAAATCTAAACCCGTTTCTCACCTCATTCTTGACAAGTGATTTATTTGATCTCTTTATTCAAGATATATAATGACAAGTAAATTAAAGATACAATAAGGTAGCCTATTCAATTCAAATTTGTGAGTACTTTTTCTCATAATGAATTAAGCTCTTTCTCTTTATAATGTACTTCCATTGATCTTACTCTAACTTTATTCAATGGACATTTATTATTTGCCTACTATGTTCCAGGTACTATCCTAGACAATAAGACAATGTCAAAAACATAATAGATACTGCTTTCAAGGAGCTTATGTTCTACTTCAAAAATGTACCATGCATAAAAATAAATAATATGAAAGCAATTTGAGGGTACAGAGAACACTTTCCGAAATATATTTTTGTACAGTAGCTAAAACAAAACAAAAACAGTTTATCTTTGTTGTGAAACTCCTTCAAATTATTGATGATTGCTAATGAATTTGTCTTTTCCAAGTCTTCCCCTCCCTCAGATAAAATATCCTTAATTCCTTTTTTTTCAGTCTAGTGAAATAATATATTTTCAAGTCTCCTTGTCACCCTCTTCTGAAAGCGTCCCAATACATTGATGTCTAGAACTAGTCTAGCACTAGACAAAATACTCCAAATGTTCATTATCTGTTTTGGTTAAGTTGCTGCTGAATATTCTCCCTAAAATAAGTTAGGCTGGTTCTCCTAAAACATCTGTATAGTAACATAAAGTTGCTAAGTTTGTACTTTAAGTCTTTTCAACAAGTAGGACCTTATAGAACTTATGCTTCCCCAGCATCGTCTTTGTGAACTTTCATTCTAGAGTGAGGCATCAGGTCAGGACCTTAATTAATACTATTGCCATCAAGTCATCCTAAATATTTTCTAGAATTTCTAGGCAGAGATACAAAGATAGTAGCTGATATAGAAGGAGAAGGGAAATAAAAGAATTAAATGTTGCTCACACAGGTGTGAACTGACTCTTTGAAGAAAATAGGAATGAAATGGATTTTCATATAAAGATATTTATTTAAATATCACTTAAATATTTAAACATATCATTTAAAGTATCACAACTTAATAAAATCTGATTTTATATATATATATATATATAATAAACTTACACATCACTTTCTTTAATATATAATAAAACCATATGCTTGCTACTAGTTAGAGAAAATTAAGGGAAAATAAAACATACCAGAATATTCCCCACCTCTCTAGCTTCCCTACATATTTATCCCTTCTAAGCACAATATGGATTGACATATTGGTCTACTTACTACATGCACAATGCTTCATCACCTATCTCTATGCTTTTTATACCAATAATCTCACATCCCCTTATCTTAACTTCGTATAGAATCTTTATTTTTTATAACTCATCTCAGTGCAACCTTTTACAAGTCAACTCAGATGCAATGACCTCTCATCTAATGTTCCTTTTGCCTGCTTTGTATTCACTTTGTATGTATGTTTATATGCATATATTTTTACCCTGATAGAAAATAAGCTCCTTGAGACACGATCTATTTTGATTTTGTCATTATATCTCTATCATCTAAACTGATAAATAGAAGGTACTTGATAAAGTTTGCTGATTGATTGATTGATTTAAGTATTGTATATGGACATGAAACAAAATTTTAGCACAAAAATATAATACATAATAAAATAAAGTAAGTATACAAGGGAGAATACACACAAGGTGGAAGCACTAATAGAAAAAATATTTGTGACATAGGAAGAGTGAGTCAGGAAGAAACACATGGAAGTTGTGACATTTTAGTTTATGCATGAAGGATTAAAATAATTTTAACAGGCAAAGATGGGCATAGCATGTTTTACTACCTCAGCAATGACAGAAGCAAGAAAGCACAAGATATATTTGAGAGGTAGCAAATATTGTAGTTCAATCTTCAGCACAGAATGTGTGAGAAAAAAAAAAGATGAGGTAAGACCAAAATGAAAGAAAAGAGGCAAACTACGGAGGATATTAAATATCAGTTAAAATTTAGAACTTTATGCACCATTACAAATAGATTGACTGGTTTTTGTTGAACAATTAACTGAAATGAACAAATACTGTAAACCAAAGAAATTTGTCATTCTAAAATGCCATATTGGCTTGCTAAGGAGTAGAGACAAGAGGAGCATTAGAAAAAACATGATCCTAACAAGAATCTTAATCATGTGGGAGCTGTTTTGTCTTGTTAAGAGATTCACTATAGGTTGTATTGAATAGCAAACTATTCTACTACATGTAAAACCTTACGTGATTTATTGATGATTCATTTGTACCTAAATTCTTGTGAATTCTGCTAGGATAAAAAGGGTCTGAATTCAACCCTTCAAATTGAGTTTGATTTTGATATTACAAAAATTTTGTATTATGAAATTCATTCAGATCAATTTTAAAAAAATTAGTTCATTTGCATTAATGCTTATATTATCTTGTTTTCATTATCATAAACTTAAAAAGATTATCAAAGGTATTTATTTCACAAAAATTGTTATGGGCCCCTGTTTTTGATGGTTATTAAATAAAACTTTGAGTTTTACCTCTCAAGGCCCAAGACAATTCTCTAAAAGATACTAAATTGTAAAGCAGGTGTAATTCTAAGCATAGAAAGTTCCTTGGGAGTTTTCAGTATAAGTAAAGCATCCATGAAACTGAAGTATAAACAAGCATCCATAAAAATATGAGTACTATTTAATAATTGTTGGAAATAAGATGAATGATAAAAGCATCATTCTGCTGTGCTTCAATTTCTTAGATGCAGGAAGTATACAAAATATGAAGGAAATGGTGTAGCTTCATCTTTCTAACAATTAGAAATAGGGCTATCCAGCTTAATGGTCAGATATTTTACATCCTGTCCCCTTTACACACTTAAAAATATTGAAAACCATTCAAAGAGTTTTTGTTTATGTGCTTCCTATTTACCTATATTTACCATATAAAAATTAAATTGTTGGTATTATTATGAATATAATTTTGATATCACAGACTTCCTGAATTGGTTTTGGCAAAGTCAAGGAATCCCAAGATCAGTCTTTGAATACTATTGATGTAGCAGAAATAAAAAGTCAAGAGATCTAGTCTCTAGACAACTACTACTAACTGGTCTATGTCTTTATACACATAAATTAATATCTTAAACTTTAAGTTTTATCACATAAGAATTAGAAATAACAATAGATTCCCTGATGAGATTATAACTTACAAAGAGAACAATCATACGAAAATAGAGTTATTAAAATAAAACAACCAAAACCAATTTCAAGGACCCCAGGTTAGAAAAACCCTCTTCTAGGATCTTGTAATGATTTGAGTTTGAAAGAACTCCATTTCCCCCCCACCCCATGGTAAATATTTAAATAGAGAATAGTAGAGAGAAAGTAGGGAGAATTTTATATACAACAGTATTACATTCAGATTCAGATTCAGATTTAAATGATATTGGAACTATTCCAGTTCAACAGCTGGATTTTTCTATACTTTTCTAATGATTCAAGGTGATTCTCAAAAATGAATTTTTCATAGTCTTTCTCAAGGGGGAAAAATAGTGCAAGTTGATTTTCTTGATTAAAGACACACAAGGAAATATATGTGTGTCTAAATTTTAGCATGGTGGAGAGAAGTAAAATGGGGCATGATAAATGGACAAAAGGGAAATGATGATCAAGGTACTTAAATGCTCTGAATATTTCACTTGAATCATTGAGAAAACCAAATGAAATTGAATATAGAGCAACAATTAAAATGATTTATACACATAAATGTACACATTTACATGTTGACTATCATTTCACTAAGTTTTATTGTGAATTCCTCTAGCCATACATTGGGATGGGGGTTTGGGGGAATTCAATGGTACAGTGATTCATGACTTATTCTTTTCTATACTCTCTCAAAACATTTTTAATTTTAACATTTACTTCCAGCTACTGTATGGAAGAAGCATTAGTTTTGGAGAGGACTTGCATTCCAGTCCAGATTCTATTACTTACTCCCTGTGACTTTTGGTAAATCCTTTAACTCAGACCCCCTTGGTTTCAACAATTATAAAATAAGTGGTTTAATACGATGGTATCTAAATTCATCCTATCAGAAAACATTTATTTATTAATTTTATATTTTAGTCATTAGAAGAAAACCACTTTAAATAGGAATGAAGCTTCATTTTTAAATAGGAAAATTAAAAAATATAATTTGTAGAAGACTGTCCTTGAAATCAGGAAGATATAAGATCAAATTCTGGATTTGGCACACAGAGGCATGTGCATGCTGCAGGATTGTGTTTGAACCAATCCAAACTCAGTAGAACTAATTGCCAAATTTGTCAATGTGAGCATTTATTCTTCAAAAATTTGTCAATAATACACATCAAGGCTTGATTTCTGTTGTTTTTAGTATTTTTTTTGATGGAATAAAGTAATGGAGAAAATGTTATTACTTATGCTGAAAAGAGAGTTACTTGTTTCTTTTGGGAGAGTTAATTGTTAATCATTTACTAGCAAATGCCTGAACCCCAAAATTCAAATTTCAGAGCCCCTGTAAATCCTTTAAAATGAAGTAACAAAGAATTTCCCTCTATATCAATAGTGGACTGTATTCAGAAATAACTTCAATATCTAGAACTTCTTCATGTTGATACAATTACATGTTAGAAACCTTCCCTTCAAAAAATTCAACAAAAATATTTCAGATCTAAATGTAATTATGAAATTATATCTTTAATTATGCATAAGACTATGATATTTAGCCACAATCAGAGTTCTTTGAGTTCCCCCCTCTATTAACAGAAATAATTTTGTACTTATGCAATCTTAGTCTCTTAGTTAGATACTTTACTGACAATTGCTCATAAGAAAAAAGGTAATAATTGTATCCTGTGATTCCAAAACAAAATTGTCAAAAGATTTTATGTGTGTGTAATAAAAATGTGATTATATAACATATAAAATATATAAATAAATATAAAATTATAAATAAATGTATCATTTATTTTCAAGATATATTTTTGTGCTTTTTCTATTCATGATTTTTATGCTCAACATTTTTCCTGCATGACTGAGTTCCCTTGAGGAATCCAGAAAATCAGGTTTCAGAAAATAAATCATAGTAAAATTAACAAAATCAAAAGATAGTTTTAATTTTTTTCAATTAAAGAATAAAGAGAACTTAATAAACAATAAAGTATAATAACACATTATATTCAGAACTGAAGGGGACTTTGGAGATCATCTAGTCCAAACTTCTCACTTTACAGATAGGAAAAATGTGAATAGAGAGGTGAAATTGATTGTCCAAGGGAACACAAATAGTAATAAGAAGAAAAGAGAATTTGAAGTCTGGTCCCCAATTAGATCTTGATTGACCATTTACAATATTATGAATATGCAATTATATTGTCTTTCATTTTAAACTTTCCCTTCCTTAAAGAAGAATCATCAAAAATATTCCTTTTAAGAGTAGTAGTAGAATTCAGAGCCTTGCAAAAAATGATGGGTACATATTACTATTGTATATAATTGCAAAACAAATAAAATGTTAAGTTGCACCTAAAAAAAGTAGTAGTGATATGGGAATTTTTATGCAATAGGCATAATCAAGTTTAATTTTCCTATTTTGCTATGGAAATATGAGCTCAGTCTACATATTTTATCTGATTTTTTTCACAAGAAATTTTTGTAAAACTATTCACAAAACTGAAAGTGCTATATGAATTCTAGTTACTCTTACTATCATTGTCATCATTGGCAGCAGGAGTAGTAGTAATAAGTTTGACTTAAAAGTTTGTATTCCTAACTCTGCCACTGAGTTTGAGAGTTTGAATAGCTTAGCAAGAGGGTTGAGAGGTCCAAATGAGATAATGGATGAAAAATACCTTCTAAATCTTTTTTTAAAGTTTATTATTTTTTTCACATTACTACAATAGTCTTGTTATAAAAATAAACAGGAAGTTCCCTCCCTCTACAAAGATAGAAAAAGTTCAAAAAATATATAGAGAAAAATTGTGCTTCAGTCTATACTCAGATAATATCAGCTCTGTCTTTGCAATGGATAGCATTCTTTATCATAAGTCTATTAGAGATGTTTGTTTAGTATTTTACCAAAATTGCTATTGATAGCTCTATTCCTTTCCATCCAATTCCTTCCCACCCCCATTTATTCTATGTTCTCTCTCCTTTCACCCTGTCCTTCCTCAAAAATTAATTGTAACTGACTACCCTCTCCCACAATTTTCCCTCTCTTCTATAACCTACACTCATCTCCTACCCTCCTTCCCCTTTCTCTCAGCCCATTGCTCTCTTGTTTTCCTCTAGGGTAAGATAGATTTCTGTACACAATTGAGTGTGTTTGCTATTTTCTCTCTGTGCCACTTCCAATGAGAATAAAGGCTCATTCACACCCCCCCACTTCCCTCTTTTCCACTCCATTGAAAAAGCTTTTTCTTGCCTCTTTTATGTGAAATAACAGCCCATAAAGCCTGTCCTTTCCCTTTCTCCCAGTAATTCCTTTCTCCAACATTAACTATGTCTTTATAATATATTATACTTTCATAATCTGCTCCCTCCTGAACCTTGTCTATTCATGCTCCTTCTAACTGCCCTAATAAATGAGAATGTATATAGGAGTTATCAGTATCACCTTCCCATGCAGGAATACAAGCAGTTCAACACCATTAGATCCCTCATAATTTTCCTTTCCTATCCACCCTCTCTATACTTAACCTGAGTCCTGTACTTGAAGATCAAACTCTCTGTTCAGCTCTGGTAACATCAATAGGAAAGTCTGAAAGTCCCCTATTTCATTGATGCCCATTTTTTTCCCTGAAATAGGATGTTAATTATTGCTGGATACCTGATTTTTGATTATAATACAAACTCTTTTGCCTTATGGAATATCATATTCCAAGACCTATGAGCCCTTAAGGAAAAAGTTGCTAAATCCAATATAATCCTGACTGTGGCTTCATGATATTTGAATTGTTTAATTCTGGCTACTTGTAATATTTTCTCTTTGACTTAGGAGTTCTGGAATTTCACTATTATATTCCTAGAGTTTTAATTTTGTAATCTCTTTCAGGAAGTGATCAATGGATTCTCTCAGTTAGTAGTTTTCCCTCTACTTCTAGGATATCAGGGCAATTTTCCTGGAGAATTTCTTGTAAAATCAAGTATATGGTTTTGTTGTTTTTCTGGTCATGACTTTCAGGTAACCCAATAATTTTTAAATTATCTCTCTATGATCAGTGTTCCAGGGCCATTGCTTTTTCAGTGAGATATTTCACATTTTCTTCTGGCTTTTCATTAATTTGGTTTTGTTTTACTGTTTCTTGATTTCTCACAGTCATCACTTTTCCTTAGCTCCATTCTCTGTTTGAAGGAATTATTATCTTTGGAGAGATTTTTAATCTCCTTTTCCAAACAGTAGCTGAAAGTAAATATTAAAATGAAAACTGTTTTGAGAAAGTATAGAAAAAAATAAATTGTGAATCACTGGACCATTGGACAACCCCCTCAATTTTGCTTTTTAAGGCATTTTTCACCTCATTGACGTTTTTTTGGACTGCATATTTCCATTTGAACTAAACTTGTTTTTAAGATATTATTTTCTTCATTTTTTGAATCTCCATAACCAAGCTGCTGACTAGGTTCTCATGATTTTCCCATATCACTCTCACTTACCTTCACAATCCCTCTACCCACCTCCCTTACTTGATTTTCAAAATGCTTTTTGAGTTCTTCCATAACCTGAGCCCGAATAATGTTTTCTTGGAGGCTTTGGATACAGAAGCTTTGACTTTGTCATCTTCTGAGTGTGTATTTTGATCCTCCAAGGAACCAAAGTAATTGTCTCTGGTTAGATTACTTTTCTTCTGTTGTTTGCTCTTTTCCCCAGCCAATGGCTTGATTTTGATTCTTGTTAAGGTGGGGCTCTGCTTATGGGAGGGGGTGGACACAAAAAGGTTCTTGCTGATGTTTTCAGGGACACCCCCTCCCAGATACCTCAATTCTTTCAAGCTCTCTTGAGTGGTTCTGACCAATCTCCTTGCCTGCGCTCTGGTCTGTGAATGACCAAAAGCATGTCCCTCTGCCCTGGGGCTGTGAGGAGGGTCTCTGCTCTCTTATTGCAGAATGGGGCCCCTGACACCTGGATCTAAGGTATGGGCAAGGCAACAGAACTCTGCTCTAGTCCTGCTCTGCTATTTTTTTTTATTTTACCTACTATTTTTAATAGCAGAGAGACCTTTGCAGTCTTCCCAAACCCTCTTCTCATCCATAGACTGAGTGTCTAGAAGCAGCCATTTAGGGACTCTGCAGGCCTGCTTCTAGTTCCCAGGACCAGGGCTGCACTGAGGCCTGTGCTAGCGTGGCATTCACTCTGGTGAGGCAGAGTTTTCCCACTGACCTTCCATGTTGTCCTTGCAATTCTTGGGTTGAGAGTCCTCGAAACAACTCCAGAGTTACAGACCCAATCACACTATAGGCTGTTCCTGGATGACTGGAGCAAGTTTGCTTTGGTGGCCAACATGGCCCCAACTCCCCTGTGGACCTTTTCAACCTTGGTGGAACAGACCCATCCTGCAGCTATTTCAAGCTGTCTTGGACTGGAAAATTGTTTTCCTCAGACATTCTAGGGGTTCTGCCATTCTAGAATTTGGTTAGAGTCAAAATTTAAAGGCATTTGCGAGTGGTCTGAGAGAGACCTTCTGGAATTTCCTGCCTTCCCTCTTTCATCTTGGCTCTGCCCCCTCTGTAAATCTTTTTTTTTTTTTATTTTGGTGTTTTTTTGAAAGGAAATGCAGTTAAGTGGCTTGCCTAATGCCACACAGCTAGGTAATTATTAAGCGTCTGAGGCGGGATTTGAACTCAGGTACTCCTGACTCCAGGGCCGATGCTCTATCCACTGAGCCACCTAGCCACCCCATAAATCTTAAAGAGCTATATTAATGTCAATCTAGTATTGCTGTTTTTGTTATTATTATTATTAATTAGATTAGAATGCCTAAACCTTTACTATTAATATGACTTCTTTTCTTAAGCCTTCTTCTGAATTTCTGATGAGCTCAAGCAATGTTAATATAGCAATATAGAGAAGTGATCATAAATATTAACAACCAGGTGCTCAGGGGTTAGGAGGGAAATGGGTAATACACTTTTAAGTTCAATCTGCAGTATTACATTTTCCTAAGACTGGGAAATTAATAAAACAATAAAGTAAGTTCTGATCTTTGGCAAATGCTGATTTATGAAGTCTAAACACTCACAGTGAGAATTCAGCAATTCTCTCTCAAGGCTGCTCACTTACCCTTTTTGTGACTACACACATCATACCAAAACATCAAAAATAAATTGTTTAAACATCCTGGTGCTCTAGGTAGATAGAAACATCCTAATGGTTCACTAGTTTCGTTTTCCTTTTTAGACACTTAGCATTATAGGAGCTAGACCTCAATTGAATAAGGAATAGACAGTAATAAGTATCAATAATAGTAGAAGTCCTAGTGGAATTCTGACTTAAGGTCTTGGTGACCAATGTTTGGGATCAACATCTTTTACCTTGTGAATTATGTGTATACCATATGTCCCTTCATTATGTAAAGCACTGGAATTAATAGAGACAGCTTCCTTCAAAATCAGAAATTTTATTATTGTATAATTATAAACATAGAAAATTTAGAAAACAAACATTTTGTAATAGCCAAATAAATTCTTCTTTAGAGGTCATATGGCATGATAAGAGTGTACTAGATTAGTATCAGAACACCTAGGTTCTTTCTGTACCTTCGCTACTTATTAGCTGTTTGACCTGGGAAAGTCTCTCCTTTCTGATTGACAATTGCTCTGTTGGAAAACTAGCAATGGTACTTCTACTACATATCTCATAAACTTCTTGTAAAGAAAGCACTATATAAATAAATGATTACTGATTGATTAAAAATATAACATACAAACCAGCAGAAGCCAATCCTTCAAGGCAAGAATACAAATTTCTTGGGGACATCCACACAAACATTGAGAAATGAAGGTCCTCAACAAAAAAGCCAATATTGTAAAACAAAAGGAATGTGTTAGCATTTTATGAGAGTTAGTTCATCATTAATAGTCTTCCAGTCAGTGAAAGATAATATCCAAATTTTAAACTTTAATTAACTTGGGTGTCATGTTAAGGTTCAAATAATGTTTGATGGCTGATCTAAATGCTCCTAATGAGCATTTGGAAGAAAAAGAAACAGGGAACAAAAGTTTTTTGTGATTGAGGATTGAAGACTTTTTAAAAAAAAACAGTCTAGAAAGAGAAAGAATGCTAAAAAACACCTCTCCTTAAAATTGTAACAATTACTCCTTACCTAATTCAATTTAATTCAAAATAACATTTATTAATTGCATATAATAAGAAAGTCCCTCTCACAGACACTAGAGATGCAATGATATTTAGAAAATGGGACCTAACATACATCAGTGGGGAAAATTAACTCACATAGGTAAAATATGGCAAGATATTCTCTCAAGGAACATTGTATCTAAAACATTTGGGCCAAGGACTAACTTAATCATTTAACACTTCAGATATATGTCACCACACAGTAGATTATGCTTATTGATTATCTGTAGATAACAGTAGATAAAGTGTTGGAGCTAGTATCATTAAATCCAACTTCATGAATGTGATGTTGGTTAAGTTATTAACCTCTTTCAATTTCAGTTTTTTCAACTGTAAGGCAAGTATAGTAATATCAGCTGCCTCTCAAAGTTGTTATTACCTGATCCACAGAAGACACCTAATAAATACTTGACTGCTTCCTTCCTTCTTTTCTACTGGCTAGTGTGGGCAGTGGGATATGGGCAATCGTCCTCCTCATTACCCTCAGTTGCTTCTGGGTGCTGCCAAATACAACTATATGTTAAGGATTGTCTGTTTCCAGTTTCTGGCTTCAACTAGAATTCTAGTTTTCTCTTCCTCCTACAAAGAGGAGACTACATAATTGTAGTTTCCTATAACTCTTCCTGAGAAATATCCATCTATTACCTACTCAGTCACTAGAACAGCTACCAAAGAGGGAAGAAAAAAGGAGACCTTTCCAGGATTCTTTCTGTTCCTTTCAGAAAAAAGAAAACCAAATTCTTTAAAAACAGAACTGACCAAATGGAAAAGGAGATTTATTTATTTTCATCCACATGCACATGTATATTTTAAAGTCACAAAATTTCCTTCCACCCTTCCTTCTCAACCCCCTCCCCTCAGAAGTGAACCGTCAGGTTAGCATTGTACATACATATATTTTTAATAAACTTGTTTACAGATTAGTTATTTTCAGGAAAAGGAATTAGGATTAAGGGAAAGAGACACATAAAAGATCATTTTCATAAAGCGTTCTTCAGACTCTGAATGGTTGATTTGGGGTATTTTGTGTTTTGTTTTGTTTTGTTTTGTTTCTCTTCCTCTGGATGGGAATGATATTGTCCATAGCCAGTCTAATACATTTCTCCTACCTCTCTAAACTGCTGAGAGGAGCTGCTTTCATCAAGGTTGTTCATCTCACAATGTTGTTAATATGTACGTTGTTCTCTTGGTTCTACTCCTTTTACTCAGCATCAGATCCCATAAGTCATTCCATGCTTCTCTAGGGTCCAACTATTTATGGTTTCCTATAGAACAATAGTATTCCATAATATTCAAGTACCATAACGTGTTTATCCATTTCCCAATTGATGGGCAGAGATGCAAAATCTAAGTGAAGAAAATATCACCCTGAAAAATAGATTCGAACTAGTGGATGCTAGTGTCTTAATAAGACACCAAGAATCAGTTAAACAAAATGAACAAAATGAAAAAATAGAAGAAAATGTAAAATACCTCATTGGTAAAACACCTGACCTAGAAAATAGATTGGAGAGATAATTTCAGAATCACTAGATCCTTTGTTTCTCTTCATGTGATGCAATTTATCACATTCTACCTCTTCTGTTCTCCTGTCTCTTTTCAGTTCACCCCCCCTCCCCCCATTTAAACACAAATTATTTTTAAATCATTCCATCAAAGTCACAGACATACCATGGAAGCATTATATATAATGGGGATAAGCTATAAGCTTTCAGTATAATATTAGGGAGGAAACAAGAATCCCCATTATCACCCATATCATTCCATATTGTAATAGAAATGTTACCTTCAGTAAATAAAAGAAAAAAATTTGAAGAATTTAGAATAGTTAATGAAGAAACAAAACACTTAGTTTTTTAAGATAATAGTATGGTATGCCCAGTAAGCCCTAAATATATCATCTAAAAATTACTTGAAGCAATTAGCAACTTCAGCAAAATTGCTAGATATAAAATAAACCCACATAAATCCTCAGCATTTCTATGTATTATTGATAAGTCCCAAAAGCTAGAAATAAGAAGAGAAATTCCTTTTAAAGTAATTGCAGGAGACAGAGTCAAGATGACAGAAATCCCATAAATTCTCACCCTGGATCTAAATACCTTTAAATTAGGACTCCAATCAAATTCTAGAGTTCTGGAAACCACAGAAAGCCTGAGTGAAACAATTTTCTAGCCCAAGACAACTTGGAAGATCTGTGGGAAAGATTTGCTACAATGGCATTAAAAAGGGCCACATAGTAGTCTAGGCTGGGTTACCCACTGTAGCAAACCAGTTCTAGCCATCCAGGAACAGCCCCAGGGCACCTAGGTCCTTGGGGGTACCTGGGTCCCTGGCAGCAGTGGTGATTTTCATATCTCTCAGCCCAGGGATTGTCAAGGCCAACTTGGAAGGTCAGTAGAAAAACTCTAGCACACCAGAGTAAACATAGAGCCCAGTCCAGGGCAGGACTTAGCACAGATCCAACCCCAGGAAACCTGAAACAGATGTAGAGAGTCACCCAGCAACTGATTTTAGTGCACTCAACCCATAGATTGTGAAGGGGGACAGGGAACACTGCTGAGGTCTCTGTGCTATTTATCTCTGGGACAGGACTGTGTTGCTTCACCTACACTGAGATCCAGGTTGCAGTCTGGGCCTCAAATCACAAGAAAAAATTTTACTGATATAGAAGAACAGGGACCTTCAGGTTCATAGCAGAAGGAAGTACTTGTAGTCATCCACAAACCAGAGTACAGACCAAGCAAACAGTCAGAACTTCTCATAAGATCCTGGAAGAATTGTTGTCCCTGGAGGAGTGTCCCTGAAAACAGATGCAAAAACCCTCAAAAACTTGGGAAAGTGCATTCTCTATTCCGGAAACAAATATTCACCTTAATAAAGAGTAAAAATCAAGTCATAGATTAGGAAATAAGCAAACAAAGAAGAAAAAAATCTAACCATATTCAATTACTTTGGTCCCATGGAGAATCAAAATATACATTTACAACATGACAAAGGGAAACTTCTGTATTCAAGGCCTCCAAGAAAAATATGAAAAATTAAGTATGAGAGGTAGAGGGAAAAAATGCATAGAGAAATGAGATTAGTGAATGAGAGAGTGGGAAAATCAAGAAAACCAAGTCAACAACTTGGTGAAGTAGATACCAAAAAACTATTGAAGAAAATAGCATCTAAAAACCAGTTTCAGTTAATTGGAAAAAGCAATCCGAAAAACCAAGTAGAAGAAGAAAGTTTTAAAAAACAGAATTCACCAGATGGAACAGGAAAAACAATAGCTCTCTAAAGAAAATTATTTCTTCAAATGTAGAATAGAGCTAAGAAAAACTTGACTTTATGAGAAATCAAGATACAATAAAACAAAAAGAAAAGAATGAAAAACTAGAAAAAAATATGAAATATCTCTTTAGATAAACAATTGACCTGAAAACAGATCTAGAAGAGATATTTTTTAAGTTATTTGACTACTTGAAAGTCAGGTCTAGGGAAAGAAATCAGGCTTCATTTTTCAAGAAATAATCAAGAGAAATTACCCCAATATCCTAGAAGCAAAGAATAAAACTAGAAATGAGGGAATCCACCAATAAAACCAAATTATAGAATTCCCAAATCCAGGAGAATTCATTTCAATCAGTCAGAAAGAAACAATTAGGATAACGCAATATTTAGTGCCTTCTACAATAAAGGCTGGTAGGACTTGGACTAAGACATCTGGGAAACAAGAGATACTGGATTACAACTAAGAATCAACTACCCAAAAAAACTGAACATTCTCTTTCAGGGAAAAAAGCTGGGCATTCAACAAAACAGAGGACTTTCAAACTTTCCTGTTGATACAATCAGAACTGAACAGAAAGTTTGATCTTCAAGTTCCAGACTCAGGTGAAGCATAGAGAGTGAACAGGAAGGGCAAATCATGCACGACTTGATATTGAACTGCTTATATTCCTGCATGTGGAGATAATACTGATAATACTCATCTGAACCTTTTTCATTTATTAGGAGCATATATACACAAGGCACAGGAGTGAGCTGAATACGGAGCTATAATATATTATAAAGATGGAGTTAAAGGTTGAAAAAGGAATGTAGTAGGACAACAGAAAAGAAGAGGTAGAATAAGGTAAACTATTTCACATAAAAGAGGCAAGGAAAAGTATTTATAATGGAGTGGATAAGAGAGAAGTTGAGGGGAAGAGAGTGAGCCTTTACTCTCATAAGAAGTGACTCAGAAACTTCTGGCCAAGGTCACAGAGAGAAGCCAGGCATTGTCTTAAGCTCTCCTGGCTTTCCCTCAGAATATGAACAAAACCTCTTAACAGAATTTACATCCACAGAATGGAGAGAAGAACTTAGGAGAACATTGTACAGCAAGGTCTATCCCAGGGGAGCATGGGTGAGATGGGGGCAGAGAGCAGAGAGCCAGCTCAGGAATGGCAAGGTGAGGCCCAGGGACTAACCTTAGAACAACAGCAGAAGCATTTACTGTGGTCTGGTCAGTTTGGCTGATTTGGAAGACCATGGCCATGAGCCCCTGTGTTTTCAACAATGTCCCCGTGTTTCCAATTGAGTCCCCCTCTCCCCCATTCTTTTGGGAGAAAACTACTATTCCCAGAAAAAACACAGTAACAGTCCCCCACCCCCACCCCCCCTCCCCAGCTCAGGTATGGTTTGCAGTGCTGATTGACAATTAAGTAGATTAACTACATAGCCCACGGACATAGCCCACATTGTTCCAGGATAACTCAGATCCTGCTGTCTCCCCCAAACCCAGGGACCTAGTAAGCAGACCACTAATCAAGATCACAGACATTCCAGAGAAAGCATCTTAGCACCCCCTACTGGCAGGCCCTCTTGGAGCCTATAAGCTCAGTGAGCAAAGATTCTAGGGATAAGAACACCAAAGTTCTGTGAACTAGCCCCTCCCCCAACATATAATACTAGGAAAATGAAGGAAGCCAGCAGAAAGGGGGTGTACAGAGATGGGAGGATGGAGGAGAATGGGGTAAATTATATCACATTAAGAGGTGCAAAGGACCTATTGCAATACACATGCACACATACACTCAGTCACTCAGTTAAGTTTAATATCTATCTTTCAAGTATTAAAAGGGAAAGGAGAAGAGGGGGAGGAAAGGAGGAACTGACAGAAAGAAAGGAAGGGAGAAGGGGAAAAATGAAAAGGGAAAGAAAGGTGGGTTGGATATAAGGAAACAAACACATTGAAGGAAGTGGTATTCAGAAGCAAAATACTGGGAAATAAAGATAAGGTGAAAAGGGGGAGGAATGTAAACAGAGGGAAAGTAGCATGGAGAGCAATAGAGTTGAATCCTACAGTATGCTGCTTCTAAGAAACTCATTTGAAGCAGGGATATATATATATATATATATATATATATATATATATATATATATATATATACAGAATAAAGGTAAGAGACTTGAGCAGACTATATTATTCTTCAGCTGAAGTAAAAAAGGCAGGAGTAACAATCCTTATCTCAGTAGTTGCAAAAAAAGGAGATCTCATTAAAAGAGATAAGGAAGGGAACTATATCCTCCTAAAAGGTACCACAGACAATGAAGCAATTTCAATCCTAATTATGTAAGCATCAAGCAGTATTAGCAATCAAATTCTTAAGAAGAGAAGATGAATGAGGGTCAGGATGACAAAAAAAGAGCAAAACTTTTCTGGTGGTCTGGTAGGAGACTTCAACTTCCCTCTCTCAGAATCAGATGAATGTAACTATAAAATAAACTACAAGAAAGTTGAGATAGACTGTTAGAAAACTGAGACATGCTTTGGAGAAAGTTAGAAAGGAATATACCTTTGTTTCTGCAGTCCATGAACATGCAAAAATTGATCATGTACTAAGGAATAAAACCCCATATTCCAAAAGGCAGAAAGAGTGAATACCTTATTTTCAGATCATAATGCAATAAAAATCATATGTAATAATGGAGCAGGGAGAAATAGACCTAAAGCTAACTGGAAACTAAGTAACCTCATTTAAAAAAATGAATGGATCAAACAATGAGGTATAGATAGAATTAGTGATTTCACCCTAGACAATGACAATAATGATACAACATACCAAAACTTATGTAATACAGGTAAAGTAGTTATTAGGAGATATATTTTAGCTCTAAATGCTTACATGAATAAAATAGAGAAAGAAGATATCAAAAAACTAACCATACAATTAAAAAATAGAGAAAGAACAAACTAAAGGCCTTCAATTAAATACAACATTAGAAATTCAGAAATTAAAGGGGGGGGGGCAGAGCCAAGATGGCTGCAGGAGAAGAGCCTTTCTTAGGTGTTCTCTCCAAAATATTTCAAAAACCTTAAAATTATGTCTCTAACTAAATTTTTGAGAGACAGAACTCACAGAAAGATCCAGTGAGGCAATTCTATAGCACAAGGTAACCTGGAAAATAGTGGAAAACTCTATTTCAGGGGACTGGAGGGGCAGCCTAGATGCAGGAAATGGAAGTAGGCCTGTGGAGTTACCCAGCAGGAGCTTCCAGGCAGCTGTGCCCTGAGTGCTCAGTCCACTAAAGGTAAGGGAATGGAGGGAGACTGCTGAGGTATATCTTTTCTCCCTGGTACAGGAATCTGGGGCTCTGACCCCAGTGGCACTCTAGGGCCCCCATAGAGCAGGGACCCCCCGTCCCACAGCCCCAAGGCAGAGGGGAGAGTTTGTCATCATTCATAGACCAAGATAGTAGTCAGAGACTTGATGAGGTCCTTGTGGGGGAGTCCCAATAATATTCAAAAGCTCAGGAAGCTCCCCTAAACCAGGCAAAGACTGGGGAAATGAGTAATAGACAATAGGCAATTACTTTGGTGCCATGGAGGACCAAAATACTCAATCTGAAGATGAGAAAGTTCAAGCTTCTGCATCTAAAGACTCCAAGAAATACAGAAGTTGGACTCAGGCAATTGCAGAGCTCAAAAATGATTTTGAAAATCCAGTAAGGGAGATAGAAGAAAAATTGGGAAAAGAAATGAGGGAGATGCAGGAAAAACATGAAAACGAAGTCAGCAGTTTAGTCAAGGAAATCCAAAAAAAAAAAAATGCTGAAGAAAATAACATCTTAAAAACCATCTTAGGTCAATTGGATAAAACAGTTCAAAAAGTCATTGACGGGGCAGTTAGGTGGCAAAGTGGATAGAGCACCAGCCCTGGAGTCAGGAGTACCTGAGTTCAAATCTGGCCTCAGACACCTAGCAGTGTGGCCTTGGGCAAGCCACTTAATCCCATTTGTCTTGCAAAAAAAAAAAGTTATTGAGAAGAAGAATGCTTTAAAAAGCAGAACTGGCCAGATTGAAAAAAGAAATAAGAAAACTCTCTGAGTAAAACAAATCCTTCAGATATAGAATGGAGCTAAAGGAAGCTGATCACTTTATGAGAAATCAAGACATTAAATTAGAAGAAAATGTGAAATATCTCATTGAAAAATCAATTGATCTGGAAAACAGATTCAGAAAAGGTAATTTAAAAATTATTGGGATACCTGAAAGTCATGATCAGGAAAAGAGTTTTTAACCTCATTTTTAAAGAATACTTACAGGAAAATTGCCCTGATATCATAGAAGCAGAGGGAAAAATAGAAATTGAGAGAATCCACTGATCTCCCCTGGAAAGAAATCCAAAAAAATAACAACCCCCAGGAATATTATAGCCAAGTTCCAGAATTTGCAATTCAAACAGAAAATATTTCAAGCAACCAGAAGGACAGAATTCAAACATCATGGAGCTGCAGTCAGGATTACACAGGAAGTAGCAGCAGTTACATTAAGGGCTTGTAGGGCTTGGAATATAATACTCTGGAAGGCAAAAGAGCTTGGAATGCCGCTGAAAATCAACTACCCAGAAAAACTGAACATCCTCTTCCAGGGAAAAAGATGGACTTTCAGTGAAACAGGGGAATTTCAAATATTCCTGTTGAAAAGACCAGAGCTGAACAGAAAGTTTGACCTTCAAATACAGGACTCAGGTGAAGCACAGAGAGTGGAGGAGAGGGGTAAATTATGAGGGAGGGACTTAATGATGATGAACTGTGTGTATTCCTGCATGTAAAGATGATACTGGTAATACTCATATGAACCTTCTTATTTAATGGAGCAGGTAGAAGGAGTTTTTATAGATGAAGCCCAGAGGAGAGAGAGTTGAATTTGAAGATATATTGTAAAAATGGAAATGTATTGGGATTAAGAGAAAGGAGAGGTAGAAGACGCTAAGATAATTCATATAAAGATATTTCATGTAGCTTTTACAATGATATGGAAGGGGTAAAGGCAAGAGGGAATGAAGGAACCTTCATTCTCCTCAGAAATGGTTCAGAATGGAAACAGCATTCATAATCAGTAGGATATAGACATCTAGAGGAAAAAGGAGAGAAGGGAAACAGGGGGAGGGGAGGGGGGATGTGGGTGATAGAGAAGAGGGTAGATCATAGGAGAGGGTAGTCAGATATAACACATTTTCTTTTTTGCTTTTTGCATGGTGCTAGGATTGGCTTGTCTGTCCAGGACCATGGGACTGGGTAATTGCTGAGTCTCTGAGGTGGGATGTGGGTTGCGGGTCTCCTGGTCCCAGGGTTTGTACTCTGTCCACTTTGCCTCTCAGCTGTCCCACAGTACATTTTTGAAGAGGGACAGAGTGAAAGGAGAGAGAAAATATAATAGATCGTAGTGGGGGAGGAATGGATGGAGGGAGTTACAATCAGCAACAGCAACTGTAGAAAAATATGGAAGTAACTTCTATGATGGACTTATGATAAAGAACGTGATCCACCAGAGACAGAGTTGGTGGTATCAGAATACAGAATGAAAAACATCACTATCTCTTTCTTTTACTTTGTTTCTCAGGTGGTTTTATATTTTTATGGGGGGATATTATGCTTACTGTTAAACAAGAATATTTTAGCAATGTATAAATAAAACATAAATAAAATCTTTAAAAATATTTTTTTAAAAAATTAAAGGAGAAATTAATAAAATTGAAAGCACAAAAACTAATGAACTAATAAATAAAAAAAGAGTAGGCTTTATGAAAAAATAAAATAGATAAACCTTTGGTTAATTTGATTTCAAAAAAAGAAAGAAGAAAACCAACCAACTTACTAGTATCAAAAATGAAAAAGGTGAACACACCACCAATGAGGAAGAAATTAAAGAAATAATTTGGGTTTATTTAGTCCAACTGTATGCCAGTAAATTTAATAATCAAATGAAATGGATGAATATTTACAAAAATACAAGTAGCCCAGGTTAAATGATGAGGAAATTAAATACCTAAATAACCATCTCAGAAAAAGAAATTCAACAGGCCATTATTGAACTCCCTAAGAAAAAGTCTCCAGGACCAGATGGATTCACAAGTGAATTCTATCAAACATTTAAGGAGCAATTGGTTCCAATTCTGTATAAACTCTTTGGAAAAATGGGTGAAGACAGAATTCTGCCTAATTCCTTCTATAACACCAATATGGTGCTAAATACCTAAACCAAGAAGAGTCAAAACAGAGAAAGAAAATTACAGACCAATATCCTTAATGAATATGGATGCAAAAATCTTAAATAAAATATTAACAAAACAATTACAGCAAGTTAACACTAGGATAACACACTGTGACCTAGCAGGATTTATCCCAGGAATCCAGGATTGGTTTAGTATTCAGAAAACTGTTGTGTAATTGACTATATAAATAACAAATCTAAGAAAAATCACATGATTTTACCAATAGATGCTGGAAAAACCTTTGACCAAATACAGCACATATTCCTACTAAAAATTATTGTCCTAGTTTATTAAAATTTTGTCTTTTATGTTTAAATCCTTCACCCATTTTGGTCTTATCTTGGTATAGGGTGTGAGATATTGGTCTAATCCAAGTTTCTGCCTTATTATCTTCCAGTCCCAACAGCTTTTATTGAAGAAAGAGAGCACATACTATAGCACATATGAATAAATGAATTATTCTTTAAGAATGATATCCAAAAAAAAAAAAAAAAAACCAGTACATGCAAAGGAGACAAGCTAGAGGAATTCCCAATAAAATCAGGGATGAAACAAGGATTCCATTATCACCAGTACTATTCAACATTTTATTAGAAAGGTTAGCTTCAGGGGCAGCTAGGTGGCACAGTGGATAAAGCAACAGCCCTGGAGTCAGGAGGACCTGAGTTCAAATTTGACCTCAGTTAATTGATGATTATCTAGCTGCAAGATCTTGGGCAAGTCATTTAACCCCATTTTCTTGCAAAAACTAAAAAAAAATCAACTGCTTATGGATAGATTGAATTGATATAATAGAAATGACAATTCTGCCTAAATTAAACACTTATTTAGTGCAATACTAATCAAACTTCCAAAAAATTACTTTAATGAACTAGAAAAAAATTGTAACTAAATTCAATTGGAGAATCAAAAAGTCAAGAATATGAAGAGACTTAATGAAAAAAAGTACAAAGGAAGGCAGCTTAGTCTTACCAGATCTAAAATTATATTATAAAGCCACAGTCATCAAAACTGACAAAGGATCAGTGGAATACACTAGGTGCAAATGAGACAGCAAGAAATTCTTAAAGTAATCTGTTATTTGATAAACACAGAGTCCAGTGTCTGGGATAAGAACTCTTTCTTCAATAAAAACTGTTGGGAAAACTGGAGGATAATAAGGCAGAAACTTGGATTAGACTAATATCTCACACCCTATACCAAGATAAGACCAAAATGGGTGTAGGATTTAAACATAAAAGGCAAAATTTTAATAAACTAGGAAAATAAGTAATAGTTTACCTATCAGATCTATGAAAAGGGAACCAGTTTATGTCCAAGGAAAAGATGGAGAACATCATCAAAAACAGACTGGATAATTTTGATTCCATCAAACAAAACCACTCTAACCAAAATCAAAAGAAATGTAGCAAACTGAGAACCAATTTTTTGTAAATAGTGCTCTGACAAAGGACTCGTTTCTAAAATAAATAGAGAACTGAGTTAAATTTATTAAAAAAAAAAACCAAGCCATTCCTCAATTGCCAAATGGTCAAAGAATATACAAAGGCAATTTGCAGATGAGGAAATCAAAGTTATCTATAGTCATCTGAAAAATTTCTCTAAATCTAATTATTGAGAAATTCAAATTAAAGTATCTTTGAGGTAACACCTCACACCTCTCCGATTGGCCAATAGGACCAGAAAGGGCAATGATCAATACTGGAAGTAATGTGGGAAATAATTGTTGGTGGAGCTATGAACTGATCCAACCTTTCTGGAAAGGAATTTGGAATCATGCCCAAAGGGCAATGAAAATGTGCATATTCTTTGATCCAGCAATGCCACTACTGGGTCCATACCCTGAAGAGATAATGAAAAAGGCTAAACACATCACTTGTACAAAAATATTCATAGCTACTCTATTTGTGGTGCCAAAGAATTGGAAATTGAGGGACTGTCCATCAATTGGGGAATGACTAAACAGTTTTGGTATATGTATGCTTTGTAACACTATTATTCTATTAGAAATGAGGATGGGTGGGATTTCAAAGAAGTTTGGGAAAACTTGCATGAATTGATGCTGAGCAAGCTGATCAAAAGAATAACATTGCATCAACATTAATGGACTTGCTCATTTCATCAGTGCAATAATCAGAGACAATTTAAGGGCATCTGCAATGGAGAATACTACCTGTATCCACAGAAAGAACTGTGGAGTTTAATCAAAGACCAAAGAATATTGCCTTCATTTATTTTAAAAGTTCTCTTATATAATACATAATTTTTCTGTTTCTAATATTTTATTTCCTTCTCAAAAATACAGTTTATTCTCTCAACACATTCAATTTTGATTAATGCATAGCAAGGAAACAATATAAAGATTATCAGATTGCTTTCTGGGGGGAGGAGGGGGAAATTGTAAAATTCAAAACCTTACAAAAATGATAGGTAGAAATTAATAATGTATATAATTGGAAAACAAAATATTTATAAAATAAAAAAGAAGTGCCTCAGAGAGGAAATTACATAGTCAATTGAGTATAGAAATCTATCTTATCCTAGAAGAAAATCAGAGAGGAAAGGGATAGGAGAACAGTAACAGGAGAAGTGGGTGGTATAAGTGATGGAAGAGAGGGAAGATAGGGGGGAGGATAGTCAAATATAACACACTGTTGGGGAGGCACCAGGAGAAAGGAGGGAGAGAAATGGGGATGGGGAAGAAGAGAATGGAGGAAATACAGCTAGAAATACCAACTGTGGTAAAAGTCACTAAAGCAAATTCTCTGAAAGACTTATGATAAAAAATATTATTTATTCTAAAGATAGAGAGATGGTAGCTGATTACAGATTGAAGCACACTTTTTTCCCTTGACACTTTATTTTTTTGAGGTTTCTCTTTTTTTGTGGGGTGGGGTGGGATTATGTTTACATTTTTTCAAAATTTTTATTTTACTTTTATAGCACTTTAATTTTTAAAAATTATTGTTAGTCAACTTTGTAACAAAGATGAAAAATAGCAATATTATAACAAAATGCATCATTCAAATCAGACTGTATATGTAATATTTTACATTCATAGTCATTTACATTCTTTAAAGTCAGACATTTAAATTCAGACATTTTTTCTCAATTCTTTACTGGAATCATGCTTTTTTTTTATTTAGAGTTTTACATTTTTTCCCCCAATCTCACTTCCCTCCCTCCATCTCCCACAGAAGACAATTTGCTAGTCTTTACATCATTCCCATAGTATACATTAACCTAAGTTTAATGTGATGAGAGAGAAATCATATTCTTAAGGAAGAAACATATAGTAGGAGATACAGCATAATTTCATAATAAAACAAGATTTTTTTAATAATTAAAGGTAATAGTCCTTGGTCTTTGTTCACACTCCACAGTTCTTTCTCAGGATGGAGATGGCATTCTCTGTCACAGACACCCTAAAATTGTGTCTGATTGTTGCCTTGTTGGTATGAGCAAGTCCATTAAGGTTGATCACCACTCCCATGTTGCTGTTAGGGTGTAAAATGTTTAGTTGTACTATTGTACTTTTGTGACTAATGTGAAAAAAATAAATAAAATTAAAGTGCTCTAAAAAAGGTAATTTCAGCCAATACGAAATACTTGGGAGCCTATCTAGACTATATGAAACTACATGAAAACAATATAAAACAGTTTACACACAAATGAAATCAGATTTAAATAACTGAACAAACAACTGCTCAGGGGGAGCTTGATTAAAAATATTAAAATGACAATTATACCTAAAATAAACTATTTATTCACTTCCATGCCAATAAAACTTCCAAAAAACTATTTTACTGACCTTGAGGAACTAGTATCTAAATTCAAATGAAAGACCAAAAGGTCAAGAATATCAAGGAAATTAATGAGAAAAAAACTGCAAAAGAAGGTGACCTAGGCATACCGGATATAAAAATATATTATAAAGTATCAGACACCAAAACTGTATGGTACTGGCTAAAATGTAGTTTAGTGTATCAATGAATAGATTACATGTAAAAAGAAATAGTAGTAAATTACTGTAGTAATCTGCTATTTGATAAATACAAAGATTTTAGTTTCTGGGATAAAAATTCACTCCATTAAAAACAGCTGGGAAAGCTCGAACATAGTATCACAGAAACTAGACATAGATCAATATGTCACACCCAATACCAAGATAAGGTCAAAATGGGTGCAAGATTTAGACATAAAAAGTGACATCATAAGCCAATTAGGTGTACAGGGAAGAGTTTATCTGCCAGATCTAAAGAAAGGGGGGCAGTTTATGATTAAAGAAGAGATTGAACTCTATAAAAGACAAAATGAATAATTTCAATTACATTAAATTGAAATGTTTCTCCACAAATAAAGTCAATACAGCCAAGATCAAAAGGAATGCTGTAAACTGGGAATCACTTTTTACAACTAGTGTTTCTAGGGGTAGCTAGGTGGCTCAGTGGATAGAGCACCTGCCCTGGAATAAGGAGGACTTGAGTTCAAATTTGGACTTAGACACTTAATAGTTGCCAATCTGTGTTGTCATGGGCAAGTCACTTAAATCCCATTATTTAAAATAAATATTTTTTTTTAAATTAGAGTTTCTGGGGCAGCTAGGTGGCACAGTGGATAAAGCACTGGCCCTGCAGTCAGGACTACCTGGGTTCAAATCCAGTCTCAGACACTTAATAATTATCTAGCTATGTGGCCTTGGGCAAGCCACTTAACCCCATTTGCCTTGCAAAAACCTAAAAAAAATTAGAGTTTCTAATAACAAACTCATTTCTAAAATATATTGCAAATTGAAACTAATTTATAAGAATGCAAGTCATTCCCAATTAGCAAATGGTAAAAGGATATGCAAATGCAATTCTCAGATGAAGAAATTAAAATCAACTACAGTCATATCAAAAATGCTGTATTTGTCCATTTACTTAAATCTGATTTTATTTGTGTGAAAACTGTTCTATAATTGTATTCATATAGTTTCTGAGTTGACTGCAATTACCTTTTTAAAGCATTTTACTTATTTTTTACATTACTACAATAGTCATAGTCATACTGTAACTACCATTACATATAATTCAAAATATAAATAATCACTACTGATTAGAGAAATGCAAATTAAAATAACTCTGAGCTACCACCACACATCCATCAGATTTGCCAATAGGAAAATAACGAGTGTTGGAGAGGATGTCGGAAAATTGAGACATTAATGCATTGTTGTGGGAGTTGTGATCCATCCTTTTTGGAGAACAATTTAGAATTATGCCCTAAAGAGAATAAGACTATGTATACCTTTTGTTCTAGCAATACCACTACTAGATCTTTAGCTTAAAAAGATTATGAAAAAATGTGTACATGTATGCATGTAAAATAATATTTTTCATAAATAGCCAAGATTTGAAAATTGAAGAGATGATCAACAGTTGAAGAATGACTAAAAAAAATGGGGTATACGAATGTGATTGTATACTATCATTCTATATGTAACTTCAGAATACCATAGAAAGACTTGCACAAACTGATTCTGAGTGAATTGAACAGAGCCAGAAGAATATTATACCCACTGACAGTAATATGGGGTGAGATCAAATATGATGGACTTGATCGTTCCTGCAGTACAATAATCAAAGACAATACTAAAACCTTGTGATATAGAACACCATTCATATCCAGAGAAGGAACTGTGGAGTATAAATGCAGACCAAACTTTACTATCTTCAATTTAAAAAAAAAGTTATCATATGAATTATGTCATTTTTCTTCCTAATTTTTTTCTCTTCCATTTGTATATGATTCTTCTTTCACAACTTGCTTAATATGAATTATGTTTAACATGGTTATACATATAAAGTCTATATTATATTATTTTCTGTCAGGGAGAGACAGGAGAAGAGAGAGGGAGAAAAATTTAAAAAGATTGTTGGAAACTACCATTACACATAATTCAAAATATAAATAAATGAGGAAAAATAATTTTAAAAATTGAGGCAGATAGAGGTTAAATGACTTTCTTAGTTTAACAGAGCTAATAAATATCTGAGTTCAATATTAACTCAAATCTTCCTGACCTGACTGCAGGGCCACCTATTGGCCCTGAAACATAAATCTGTTTTGTGAGCTATGTAAAGATTTGATCACTCACAGGGGGGAAAAAAAAAAAAAATATATATATATATATATATATATATATATATATAGAGAGAGAGAGAGAGAGAGAGAGAGAGAGAGAGAGAGAGAGAGAGAGAGAAAGTCTGAGAATCTTGAGGAATATTCATGTTCACAGGTAAAGGAAGGACAAGAATACAAAAAAAAAAGGATATTGAAATTAAGTTGGTCAAAGGGATAAGGAGAAAAATCCATTAGAGTACAAGGCCATGAAAATAATCCTCATGTATTTGGGAAACTCTGGGATTTTGAGTCAGTAGTCTTAGGTCTGAATCCTGGCTCTGACTTGTACTAACTGTGTACTCTTACAGAAATGTCATCTTTTTCTGTCTCAGTCCCAGTCCCTTGCTCTATAATCTCTAAATTCTCTTCTCCAATATCTCATATGGACACTATTAATTTCTCCTCTTCCTACATGTGGTATAATTGAAAGAGCAATTAATATATAGAGAGGTAAAGTGTTCATTCTATACTTACTAAGTACATCTCACTCTTTTTCCCTCAGGTTGCCATGTATAAAATGGCAATTAAAGCTTTTGTGAGACTCAAAAGTGAGAGTATATTTAAAGGGCTTTGCAAACTAATCACAACTAAAATATTAGATATTATTTTTAGCTTGTCTAACACTTCTATATTCAAATCTGACAAGAAAAGAAAACCAATCATGACAAGTTATTATTATCTAGCTTACATGCAAATAATAATAATATTAACATATTTAGCCTACACTTTTCAGATTTCAAAAGTATTTTGTTCACAAAACCCTTTTTGAGACAACAAGCATTTAAAATGCATTTATATTATTAATCCCATGTTCCATGTGAAAAAGATTAAATGACTTGCTTAATATTATACAGTTAGTAGGTGACAGAGCAGTCAGCTATGTTAAGATTAGCAAATAAAAAATAAATAAAATGGGAGAGAATGTGGGAAGAAAAAGTTAATGGTAAGCAATTTAATTTTTCAATAGGCTCATGAATCCATTATGAAAACCTAGTTAAACTTGGGACATTAAAACTATTGTCTAGTTCCTGTACTGTCAAAAAAAAAGTCTTCTTTAATCTTTGGCATGTCACTGCATGCATCAGTACTTCAATTTCTCTTTTTAAAGGGTAAAGTTGCTACTTATTTCAGAAGAATATTGTAGTAATTCATCATTTTCTGTCAAATACTTAGCTTTGTTTCGAAAGTGATAAGCAAATACAAATTTTCATATCAGAGAGATAACAGAATGCTATGTCTTTTCAAGTAGTTTAGCCATTTAAAACATTTTTGTCTAAATTATGTTGGTTTCTTCATGCTAGATGCATTGCTAGTCAAGAATCTAAACATTTCTAACTGACTTTTTCATTCATTTATTCATGAATTCGAGAAATATGTATTGAATAGCTATCATGTGCTCATGATTTACTAACTCTTTGGTGGTAGAAAAGAAATAAACAACTGTCTTTATGGAGTTTATGGCTTGTTGGAGAGAAGACACATAAAACTAGAGAAAAAATGGGGAAGTAATTTAAAATAAGAAGATAATGAGTGCTGTTTACCTAAGAACAAAGGAGTTCTCTTTTAGACTATAAGAAGAATCTGAGGGAATTCCATGGAAAAGCACTAGCCTGAACAAAATTTGCATGGGGACAGGAAATAGAAGACAGAAAGTATTTTGACTTCACCAGAGCAGTTCTGTGATGAATTTATTTTGACAAAAGGTTATCTGTAGGGATGAATAAATAATAAAAGCATTCTTTAAGCACTTCCTATGAGTCAGGCCCTATGTTAAGTCCTAGAGACACAAATGTAAAAGGAGGACCAACCAAGTCCCCAAAAAGCTTGTATTCTAATTCTGGATGAGGAAGTTCAATATATTGAAGCAGAAGTGATTATCTAGAGGCATAAAGATGATCCCTAGTACAGAGAGTTTATGTACTACAAATGGATGGAGGAGAAAGATATCATATGGTAATAGGGTGTGGCAATTTGACAGAGGTAAATAACTATATAATGGCAGTTAGATGATGCAGTGGATAGAAGGGCAGTCCAGGAGTCTTGAGTTCAAACCTAACCTCAGACATTTAATAGCTATTTGACCCTGGGGAAGTCACTTAAGGTTATTTACCTCTGTTTTCTCATTTTAAAAGGACCTGGGAAAGGAAATGGCAAACCACTACAGTATCTTTGGCAAGAATACCTCAAATAGGGTCAGGAAAAACAACACTGCAACAACCAGATGACTTTATGGGATGAGAAAGATGCTTTGTTGGTCCATTTTTTCCCCTGCAGCTGACTAGATAAAATTGAATTTATACTGAGCCACTCACCAGTCAAAGCAGCATGCTCCCTATGAGGAAGCTTATATTTAATACCCTTGTAAGATTATTAGCTTTATAAAGTCTATGACCATAATCTATCTAAAGGTACTTTCCACAGCAACCAACTAGATTCACTGAACATGGTGGGTGGCTGACAAAATGTCATATGTATTGATGTGCAAATGAATAAATGATGATGAATAAGAAAAACAATAATGATAGCATTATTTTTGGATTATTTCCACTATCTCTCTGGATCGCTCATCTGGACTGACCATTCCATTCTTACTTTGATCATTAGAGTGTTTTTAAATGTTATGTCTATAAATTTTACCCAATTTGTCACTGTCTCAGTAATACTTACATTAATATTCATTTGTTATTATGTGTGGGAGATAGAACTTAAAATTGAAAAATGTAGCATATACATAAAGGGAACAGGTAAATGCTTTTAGTCATGAGTCAAAAGTGTAAATGGTATCAACTCCTTATGCTTCTCTAAAATGCTTAAATCAATATATCAAGCAAAAATTAAAATTATAGTAACAATTTCATATCTTCCCTGTGTCACTAAATACTGAAAACAAGATTAGCTGTCCCAAAAAAAAGAAATAGTAATAGAATGACTTTGACCAAAGAGAAGAGAAATATTCATATATAATGAACACTATCTCCTCAGAAATAAATATTGGTGTTCTACAGAAAATGGAAAGAAAATTGCATATGACTAGAATAACTGGTACAAGGTGAAAAAAAGAAAAATTAAACTTGAAATAAAACTAAGTTGATAACTAAGTATTCTTATATGCTGAAAGTCAATCATGCCAGTGTGGCATGGGAGAAAAATAGCTGGTCTTTGAACCTGAAAGACCTGGCTTCAAATCTTGGTTCTGCCAAATACTGTGCAACCCTGGGAAAGCAATTAACCTTTAAATGCAAAAGGCAACTCTCTTGTATAATACATTAAGCCTCAGAGAGGAGCCTACATGCATTGGTAGTGAGTGCTTCCTCTCCTGTATTCCCCATATAAATAAAATCAAAGGCCTAAGTCCAGTCCTTGTACCTGTCCTATTCAATTAATAATATTCTGAAATAATATAAAGACCGTAACTAGAATATCCAAACAACAGAGAACGATTTTCTAAGCATACCAAACAAATGAAAAAAAAAAGTGTATACTAGAGAACATGTCTGTATCTGCTAACTATCCACACAATCAAATGACCAAATATGATTCAATTCAACAGATATTTATTAAGGGACCACTATGAACTGTCATAAAACCAGGAGTCACCGAAGAGTAGTCTTCATACCTTTCAATATTCCCTACTTGAAGAGATACTACCATCATATCTCCAAAGAGAAACATGAGAAACCAAATTTTATTTTAAAAACTACATAGGGAAAGAAAGGGAAAGATGAAGAATAAGGTGGAAAGTTATGGCACCTCTGATAGAACAAAGCTCTTAAGCCTGAAGCATACTGCTGAGAAAAACAGAAATGGGATAAAAATGGTTTCCTTAGCAACCCAAATAACAAGAAGCATTCCCAAAGCTTCATTTCTCCTCTCATGCTATGCAAAAATCTACTTTCTCTTTTTATATATTTTTTCACTACCTAGTCATAACTTCAACCTGAGAGCCATATTTTCAAAGGAAGTAGATAAATTTTCAGGGTCTGTTCTTATGATTCCCATCATAATTGAGATGTGTGAAGTAGTACACATGACAGAAGCTTAGGGTTTAGAGAACAATAGGGTTCATGGGGAAAAAATTTGAATCAGATAGCAAGAATAAACACAAATATTCCAAAATGAGAAAACAAGAAAAATACAATAGCAGCATAAAAAAGGGAGGAAATTAAAACAGTTAATCTGTTATGAAATTAGCAGGGAATTACAATGCATTTTTCAAGTCAGATGGAGAAGAGGTATGATGCTTAAAATTCCTGTTGATTAAAGCATACTATTTCATTATACTTTTCTTTCTGTTTTTCACAACATGACTAATGCAGAAACATTTTTGAATGTCTTCAAATGTAATATTGAATTTTTTTTGCTTTTTCAACAGGGGAGGAAGGGATGAAGAAAGAGAGTTTGAAACTAAAAATTAAAAAAAGTAATTTGCAGAAACATCTCAGGATTGATCAATTCATTTATCAGGCAAAGAGTGAAAGTTGAAGGAAATATGAATGCATCTTTAATTAAAAATAAATTATTAGAAAGGATTTTTATTAATGTCTTCTCTATTTCACTCTTGCCAAAGGTGAACAATTACCCAAGAATTCAGCTATCTCATCTTCTAGGAATTATGGAAGAGAAATCAATTTAGTTATCAAAGACTGTATCTCAAATTGAAATTTAAAATGAAAATCTTTGGAAATCAATCTCAGTACAGATCATCAAATAAGTTTAGAGGGTCGGCTAGGTGGTGCAGTGGATAGAGCACCAACCCTGGAGACAGGAGTACCTGAATTCAAATCTGGCCTCAGACACTTAATAATTACCTAGCTGTTTGACATTGTGCAAGCCACTTAACTCCATTTGCCTTGCAAAAAATAAATAAACAAATGAATGAATGAATCAATCAATCAATAAATGAATCAATAAATGGATGAAATAAATAAATAAAAAGCTTACAAAGAAATGTCACAAAAATTATGAGAGAACTTAAGAGACTACATTTTAAAAATCATATAACAGGAAAATGTTATTCAGTTGTAAGACAAGATATTGCAACAAAATGCTAAGGAAGTTTTTAACTTTATTTCCAATTATAATTCTTTTTTTTTTCTTTTTTTAGGTTTTTAAAATACAATGGGGTTAAATGGCTTGCCCAAGGCCACACAGTTAGGTAATTATTAAGTGTCTGAGGCCTGATTTGAACTCAGGTACTCCTGACTCCAGGGCCGGTGCTCTATCCACTGCACCACCTAGTCGCCTCCAGTTATAATTCTTAAAAGAAGTTTTTCAGACTACTGAGGCTAATGTCACTTTCAGAAGCAGAATGGAAACAAATTAGAGGAAGATATCATAGAGGAGTACTTTAAAATTGTATGCATTCCAATCAACTGTCTGATAATTGCCATCTTTGAGTACTTAAGCAATTGCCTGAGGGTACTTTTTAAAAACTTGTTATTGTTATTAAGAATTCATCAAGTCAGGGGAGAAAGGAAAAAATTCCCCTAACACTATAAAAGATGTTGTCTCCACATCTTTTTTTATAAGTAAGAATAGTGATTTTAAACCAGTCAAATTGGCATCAATGTCTGGAAAGATATTAGAATAATCATCTTACAGGCAATTTGCAATCAGCTAGAGGGACATAAGCCAATGAATAACAATACATATACATATACATTTTATCAAGAGAAAATTAAGTCAAATAATTTTTCTTTCCCTTATAGCATTCTGTACACTTTAAAGAACAGAAAGAAGTGACATAATATACCTGAATTTCAATGAGAATTTTATTTTATTCCAAATGGCATTGATATCAATAAGATAGATCCATATAGGTATGAATTCAGGAAAATTGTTAATGCTATGGAATTTGAAATGACATTTCCAAATTTAGTGAAACATTCTACCACAATATAGTGAAACTTCATTGCTTAAAGATCAAAGAAATAAATTCAGAGGAAAAGAAACCAAAAGATAAGAAAAACTTTGATCTCTTACTAACAGAATGAAAATCAAGAGCTAAGCATGGAACAGACTCAGAAACCATTTTGGGAGCAGGGCAGAAGAAAAAGGAGAGTTTCAGTGAAAGTTATAAAGGACTATAGTTGATCTTGATAGCCAGGTAGTATGACTACAGAACTAATTGTGCAAGTAACTTGAAAAGTTTTGTATCTCTCTGGCTTCTTCCTTGAGCACTCAATTATTATTATATGTACTAGAAAAGTAAGTGCACCTCCCTGACAGTAAAGCTTAAGAACAACATGTCAATAGTCTAGCTAATTAGAGATGGTGATAGATTTTGGAAATCAGAGTATTGTAGAGCTAGAAGGAATCTTTGAAATCACATAGTCAAAAAGTATCTTGATTTACAGATAATCAAACATGTGAAGTTCTAGAAAGCTTAAGTGACTAAAGGTCAGAAAAAATGTCACGAAAAAAATGAGAGGCCGATAAGAATCAAGACTAATATTGGTTGCATTGAAAAGTATGATGAGAAGAGATAGTTTTTCAATGTAGGAATGAAGAACTTCCCTTGAAACCTTCTAAAGAAGTAAGATGAGTTTATGGGTACTTAAAAAGTGCTAGACAGTCTATTTTTCAGCTCTGAATGAAAGTTGCATAACTCATATGGGTTATTGATTTCCTATGAGAAGATAAAGAAATAGATGATCCAGAAATGGTTAAGGGGAATTGCAATGTCCGTCTTGAAAATTATTACATAGGGCATTGGAAATGAGCAGTGTACAGATGTCTGGAGCTATCTAGGCAAAGACAAAGGTGTAGTTATAAATTACCTCATAGATAGAAATTGCATCATAAATTACCTCTCCAAGGATTTGGAGAATTTATCATTTTGATTCACTTATTCTCTGCACAGTATGTAGATATTAACTAAGCTCTAAAGATGTACAAAATAAACAACTCCTGAGGCTCTATTGGTTACTCTAGGATGGACCTGCTCTCTTTGGTGAACTGAGAAAATAGCCATTTGGTATAAAGTATTAAGTAGGTTTGACAATATCACAAATTTATAGGTGCAGAGAATCTCAATTATCCACAGTTATTTTTGTAATTTTTCCTTATTGAAACATTTGGGAGAATTCCTAAATCTTCATTAGCACTCTGAGTCAAGACTTTGGTGCAAATTTTTTGGAAATATTTTTATATGAGGGTATTGTTCTATAGACAAGGGAGAAACAGCCAGCAAACCATCCAAAGAGAGACTTTTAAATGCAAATTGGTTTTCCTGTTAGAGGAATAGATGACATGTTTAATTTTTCAGGGATGAATGAAAGAAGAAATGGTCCAGTAAGAAAACTAAGTTGAAAGAATCAGAAGTGATATTAGACATTTGAAATGTTTTATGAGGTTGCAAAAAGAAAGAAGATACAAAAAAGAAGGAAAACCTTTGGTGTTCTAAAGCTTCTCTTAGAAGGTTGAAGTGAGAGATATTTAATTTGAAGAAGAGACAGCTAAACAGTGACTGAGCTTCCATTGCATTTAGTTAAAGGAAGTGTGAATATTCATTAAAAACTCAATCAGTTGTAGACAGTGTCTAAAATGGAGAGGATAAGAAACAAAAGGTGTTAAGAAAAGATAATTTTTCAATTTCCCTAAAAGAAGCATAGACACATCAATGATCGTACTTACTGTTTCAACATACATGTCACATTTAGGTTGGCCTTTTTTTTAGGTTTTTACGAGGCAAATGGAGTTAAGTGGCTTGTCTGAGGTAGGATTTGAACTCAGGTACTCCTGACTCCAGGATCTGTGCTCTATCCACTGCACCACCTAGCCATCCCTGGATGGCCATTTTTTTAAGCAGCCAGGCATTTATTTGGTTTGTCTCTAAATTGTATTCTTATTTCAAAATTTATTAAGAAACGCCTGAAAATAAAATGTAGTTGTATTTGAAAGAAACCCATTCATTCATTATGTGAGATGGACTGTAAGATTTAAATAAAAGAAATAAGATAAAATGAATGAATGATTATAGGACTCTCAAGCTCTAAACTTTTCTTACCAATTATCTCATGTTGAAGAAAGTTTCACACCTATGCACAAATTTCACTGGTCAGTTTGAAGTCACAATCCTGAACTTAAACATTACTTATGTTTTCCAGTGATGTCTGATGAAGCAGGAAAATATTGCCCATTACTCTTTCTAGACAGTTAACTTCCAAGCTTCATTCTACAAATTTCAATATTTGACTTTTCAGATGGTGAATTACTCATTAGTGTAGAAGCACTTTTAGTAGATATATTCACCATAGACTATCAATGTTTGCTATTTTTTGCATTTTTATGGCATCTCATCAAATAGTCTAAATAAGTGACTCTCAGTTACTACTGTCTTCATGACCCCAATTTCAAATGAACCATCCTTCAAAAGTGCCTCATATTTAACTACTGTGTAATTGTATGCATGTAGAGATATTTATGTGCATATGTACATAAACACATGTGCATAAATGTACACATATGTGTAGATATGTTCACTATATGTGACCATGTCTATATAGACGTGCATTTATATAAATATATAAATCTGTTCACTTTATGTGTATATATGTTAGTCAATGTCTGTGTATAGGCATGTAATTATATATGTGTGTGTAGACATGTATGTTTGTTCATTATATTATGTAAATGTGAGCATATACATTATGCATGAATGAGTGTGTGCACATGTTTGTGTATGTTTATGTGCATGTTTATGTGCATGCATGTCTCTATGGATGTACAGATGCACACAATAAATCTTTATATGCCTATATTCATGTACAAGCTCCCTTATAAGGATGAAATCTACTTGAGAGTTAAAAAATCATTACACTCTTTGTTCTTATAATCCCCAAACCCAGCACAGTTCCTAAAACTTAGACCAAACAAAATTTATGTTTATGGATACTTTATTAATTTTTAGGAATTTTTGAAGCACAATAAGTTAAGGAAGTTCAAATTAATCATGTGCCATTCCTGAATTTTGGAAAAATGATTTCCAATGTAGAGTGTATGAATCAAAACATTCCTAAACCTTTTCCTGGGCTACTATCTAGACCATAAAATTTTATTCTCTACAGACTGAAAACTCATGAGTGAGATCATTAGTCTAATTCCATACCTTTGACAAATCTACAAGGAATAAACTATTAAGGATCCTAAGAATTTTCTAGACACTATCTGAACAATAACAAAGTTGTGCTTATCCATTATTCATTTTCTCTGTCACTCTATAGTTGTTTCTAAAAATGCCCTATTTCATCCTTTTTATTAATACCTTCAGTAGAAAAGAATTCTCTCCTTAATCTCTCCCTTCCTTATTTTATAGATTAATCCCAATTTAACAGAACTCTTTTCTTTCATGAGCCATTTGATTAAACTTCAGTTTCTTTCCTAGGTTGCCTGCAACTCCAAGTCAACTGACTTGCCTCTCTCTATCAAAGAAGGATGGGACCTTCCTATACTCCCTGAGTAGTCATACCATTGTCTTCCAGCAAGATAACCTCTCCAGCCATTTACAACTTTGCTGACATTGCTTTGCCTGAATGTGGAAAGATTCTTCTATCCACCTTTTGGTAACAGATTACAGTTGCCTCAAACATTGGAACAAGTCCACATTGAGGATGAACCCCTGCGGACAATGACAATCCCCATGAACTCATTCTTCAATAATAATACTTCTA
Organism: Macrotis lagotis; assembly: GCF_037893015.1. Classification (NCBI taxonomy): domain Eukaryota; kingdom Metazoa; phylum Chordata; class Mammalia; order Peramelemorphia; family Peramelidae; genus Macrotis; species Macrotis lagotis. The sequence continues at coordinate 230,503,244 of NC_133666.1, read as the reverse complement.
TCCCCACCCCATCATATGCTTCCCATTCCAATTATTTTTAAACCACCAATTGTATTATTCAAATTTAATTTCTTATCCTAGTGACTGCCCTCGTATTTTCATCATCACTTTCTTTTTATTTCTTTACAATATGGCATTCAACTGAACCTCTCTCCAAAGTTAACAATGATCTGTTAATTGCCTAATATAATGGCCTTTTGTCATTTCTCATCCTTCTTCACTTCTCTGCAGTATTTGCCACTCTCAATTACCTACTTTTTTTTGTTATTTTCCTTTATATTTTGAGAACATTGCTTTTTTTCCTGGTTTTCTCATTTACGTCTGATATCTCCTCAATTTCCTTTGCTATATTTTCAGATGGTTCCCAAATGCAAATTGTGGCTCTATCCTCCACTTTTTTCCTCTAGATTATTTCACTAAGTAATAATTATCATTTTAAAAAAAAATAATTGTCTATTTTTCCATCCCTACCTCCTCTCCTGAAATATCTAGTCTCATATCTTAGTGTCAATTAGACATCTAAATCTGCATTTCTTGTAGACACATTAAAATCAATATATACAAAATAAAATTTTCCCCCCAAATTCCCCCTTTCCTAACTTCTCTATTATTATTGTGGGTATCTCTATTCTCTGTCATTTGGATTCTAACTCAGGTTTTCATTCTCAATTTCTCATTTTCTCCAACTCCCCATATTCAATTTCCTGTTCCTGTTGATTTGACGTGTGTAATACCTCTAATGTATTCTCTTCTTTTCTGACACTTCCAGCCACTCTCATATAGTCTTTATCATTTGACATCTGTTTTATATAATAACCTGCTAGCTAATTTCCCTCCTAAATCTCTTCCTTTTAAAAGGTGCCATTATTAGTGTCAATGAGTAATGACTGTTAAAGATATTACAGACAATAGTAGATATATATATATATATATGTATGTATACTCTTGAGAAAGGAAAATAAGGCAACTACATATTGCTTAAATTCACCATGAATAAGGTGATTAAGTATATCATCATCATCAAATGAAATTTAGTAGAAAATATTTAAAATCAAAGCTAACCAAAACCCTTGGTAAGACAACAATTGAAGATGACTTTAAATGTCCTCTTTTGGAATAAGATGAACATCAGCTATATGTGAAATAGTCCTCCAAGCAATGCAAATTGCAACTTATCTATACTTTTGTAGATGGTATTTCCTAAGGACCAGAGAGGAGGTTCACTGACTTCACCCTGTTCACATAGCTAATTAGAATCATTAATGAAATTTAACCCCAAGTCTTTTTGATTCCAGGGTCAACATTCAATCCAACTTATATACCTCTAATATAAAGAAAAGCAAAGAATTATAGAAATTAATAGAATGTTGAGAATTTGATTTGATAAACCTCTACATAGTTATATCTAACTATAGGTATCTTTATGTTTTGTGCTATCAGTGGAAGCTTTTTAAAAATGTACCCAGTAAAATATCTGGAAACTCAAGATTCACAGACTTCCCTTTCTAGGGACCAAAGTCAGAACTCAGATTGAATTTTTATAGATTCCACTATAAGTCTCTTACCTAACTCTTGAATCTATGTCTGATTCTTAACCAAATGATTACATGTTAGTTCAGTTTCATTGAGATATGAATGTAGGGACAAACTCCAGGCCCCAAAATTTTACTTAATCATCCCCATTGGGAGATACAAAGGAATCTCTAAACAATTCCCTTTCCCTCAAAAAATATTATCAAAAATTAAAAACCAAGAAGACATCATCTTAAGATAAGTGTTGTAGTCAACTTTTCATTTATTTGATCAGTCCTTTAAAGAAGTAGGTAGCTGAGTCTGGAACTTTAAATTGTATAAACACCAAAATAATCCCAAAATAGGCACAAAAAAAAGCAATTTTGGAAAACAAAGAGAAAAATAAACTAAGAAAACTACTAAAATATTTGAACATATAGAGATAGCCAAGAATCTTTTTAAAGACTAACAAAACTAAGAATCTATTGACTAATTTAAGGAGAGAAAAATTGAATTTCTAAAATAAAAATTAAAAATAAAAAAGGAAAATGAAAATTAGCAATAACCATTGTACTGAAATGTATGCTAACAAGATTGAAAAATGGTTGGATTTCTAGAAAAGTATAAAATAAAAATGAGCAAATTAGACAAGAGATACTTGTTTATGCTATAATTCCAGTTTCTTTTAGCTACAATATTTGTTAAAGGAAGGAAGGCTCTGCTTTTCAGTATTTTCCTTATTTGAAGGCCTCTTAATTCAAATTATGAAATAGTTACAGAAACACATAATTAAAGCAGATTTTCTCTGTACATATAAAAGGGAATATTTTTTTAAAGCCCTTAACATAATACTCTACCTATTTTAGGTATTACTTAAATGTTTGTTGATTTTGATGAATTTGGCATGATTTTCAAGAGTCACAGGAACTGCTTAAACCTTGACTCATTTTAAATGATGCTCCAATATTTCAATTTTGCCTACGAAACAACTAATACTTTCCCTTCTGTTGTGTTGACTCATTTGTAATTTTTTTCAGCAATTTATCTGGGCTTATGTTGCTTTGTGCATCTACCTTAAAACAGATTCTATACTGTGCTCCATATGCAAATGATGATTTTGTGTAGACCAATATTATAAACAATATTAATAATAATGCTTTAAAATTTTATGACATATTATCTCATTTTAACCTCATCACCACCACAGGAGGTTGGCACTTTTACTAATCCTCATTTTCCATATAAGGAAACTGGAGACAGTGGAAGTAATTTCCCAGGATCATAGCTAAGTGGAATCAATCTTTGGGGTCAGTTCTCTATGGATCACTATAATTCTCATAGTCAATGAAAAACTCCAAATAATAAAAACAATTAGGGGAGTTTAGGTGGTGCAGTGGGGAGTATCTGAGTTCAAATCCGGCCTCAGATACTTAATAATTACCTAGTTATGTGGCCTTGGGCAAGCCACTTAACCCCATTTGCCTTGCAAAAAAAAAAAAACCTAAAAAAAGTAATAAAAATAATTAGCCCTGCCTTTATACTATCTTATAGTGTTTCATATAAACTTCTAAATCTAACCAAAAAATTCACTCTTTTAATGGAAATGAATTTAGATCCAAAAAAGGTCAATTAGACATTTAAGTTAATCTGTTTTTTAGTAGAGAACTGTGGTCTGCCTGATGAAAACAATTCCTTTGACAAGACTCCTTGGTGATCAACAGGCAGAAGTTTGTCAGCAGGTGCTGGGATACCAGTGAGTTTCAAATGGGTTAGGCTGATCACAAGCCAGAAATGGTAGAATAAGTCTATGGCCAGGATATGATGCAGAATGTCAACATATTAGGAGCTAGAGAAGAGAAAAAGAAACATTAAGAAGGAAAAGCAGTAAAATTCATTTATACAGGGGTGGATAGGTGGCATAGTGGATAAAGCACCAGTCCTGGAGTCAGGAGTACCTGGGTTCAAATCTGGTCTCAGACACTTAATAATTACCTAGCTGTGTGGCCTTGGGCAAGCCACTTAATCCCGTCTGCGTTGCAAAAACCTAAAAAAAAAAATCATTTATACAAAAATAAAAACTAAAACCCAAGACAAGGTTCAGGAATCTTCAGGAATAAAACAAAAACAAAAACAAGGTATCACAGAAACCACAGCAAAACTAGAAAAGTAGAAGATAAACTGAAAATTAATTGACTTTTTAAAAACATATTCAAGTTGAGCTTGCTTGTGTGCTTTAGGTCAGACTCTTCACAGTGGAATGAGAACTGACTCTGGAGTCAGAAGACCTGAGTTCAGTTCCTTTTGATGATTATTTCATGTTTGATCTTGGGAAATTAAGTAGCATAAACTTCTTGGGCCTCAGTTTTCACAATTATTATTTAAAGGGATTGAATAGACGATATCTTAGATCCTTTCCAGATCTAGATCCATGATCTATGATTCTCTCATGTATATAGTCAAATGTTGGAATGCAAAAATTTCTGTTTAATTGCCTAATGTTATGAAAATTTATCCATACTGATTTTGTGATGTTCTGACTTTGAATAGGAAAATATTTCATAGTTACCTCCAACTTATTAATATGGTAACAAGCAATCCCTCTTTATTCAAGTAACATAATAAGAAATTATAAAACTGAACAATAGAAATTTACTGTTGGGTTCACTTAGAGAAAATATTTCAAAAGTTTTGTTTTTTTTAATATACTATCATCAAATACAGTGTCTTGCAAATAGTAAATATTTAAGAAATGAATTTTATGTTGATTTGAGGCTAAATTTGAAATCATCAGATTTCCTGACTCAATTCCCTTCACTCTAATCATTGCACCAACTAGCATCCTAGTATTAGGGATATAATACCAGGGATCTGATTTTCTGTCATGCTGTATTATCCCAAAATACAATAAGCAAGATCTTACAAAGTCTAGATGCATTAAATTTTTGAAAAACCACTTAAAGGGAATGAAGGAAGTTTCTATTTTAAATCAAATGATACAAAATCATCAAAAAAGAGGTATAGTCTTTTTAAAAAAAGAACCAAAAAAACCCCCCTGAAATTGAAAACAGAAGACCATTTTTCTGGACATTTAATTAGAATGATTAGGTTAACATTCCAGATTAACATTTTATGATCTTCCTACTAATTATAAGTATCATTGCTTCAATACCACTCTACTAATCTAGTCAATTGTAAAACAGAGTGTAGAGATATTCATTATAAAGTACCAAGTCATTATGGCAGTGAACAAACATTCATTAAGTGCCTCCTGCTATCTTTGTGGCCCTATCCTATTTTTAAAAAGTCCCTGACCTAATCAACAACACACAAAAGGAATATAAAACAAGAGAGATGTAGAAAATTAATTTTTCAAATAATACTTCCCCAAAAGGTTGTAATCATTCATATTTTTCAAATAATTTAGGTTTGGCAAAGCAAACTATTTCACAGTATAAATTACTCTTGAGTTTTATTCCCATAATCTTGTCTATTCACCTAAATATATTTTTGCTGTCCTCTAAAGCAACCTGACTTATGATGTAAATGGAAATTCATTGGTTAGGGATTCTGAGTTACCTAAAATTTACACAGTCATGCCCACAGAGAACACCAGTACTGGACTGTGAGAAGTACATGTGGTAAAACCAATCACTACTCATAAATCAAAGTTCTTTTAAACAATGACTATTCATTTGTAAAATGTTTGGCAATACAGTTGGAGAAGTAAGTTCAGTCCCAGTTTTATTCAAATTGTTACTTAGCAACATTTATTGAAGATCTCTGTTATATTAATTATAAAAAATATAAAAAAATAAGTCAGGGAAAGAATACAGTGGATAAAATATTGGGTCTGGAGTTAGGAAGTCATGAGTTCAAATCAATCCTCATACTCTTACAGTCTGTGTGACCTTGAGCAATCACTTTACCTCTGTCTGCCTCAATTACATCAATTGTAAAAGGGGCTTAACAATAGCACCTACCTCGTGGGATCATTGTGAAAAAAAATGAAATAATATTTGCAAATGTTTAGCATAGTGACTGGCTCATTGGAAGCAATAATTAATTACTAGGTCCTAATTAGAACAAGAAGGAGGAAAAGGAAGAAAATGAGGAAGGGAAGCTGTTTGGTCATTTCAGGCATGCCTGACTCTTCATGGCCTTATCTGTGGCTTCCTTGGCAAGGGTACCTAGTGATTTGCCATTTTTCCCAGATCATTTTACAGATGAGGAAACTGAGACAAACAGGATTAAATGACTTGCTGAGGGTCAAGCAATCAATATATTTCTGAGACCTTATTTGAAAACAGATCTTCCTGACTCCAGCCTTAATATTATTTCCTCAGTGCTACCTAGCTGCCCCACAAAGAGTAGCAGCAGTAGTAGTGATAATAGTAATGATACTGGTAGTGGTAGTGGTAGTGGTAGTGATGGTGATGGCAGTGGTGGTGGTGGTAGTAGTATTGGTGGTAGTGCTAGTAGTAAAGTTAGTAGTAATGGTAGTGGCAGTGATAGAGGTAGGGGCAATTGCTTTTGCTGTTGATATTTTTGTAGTAGTTATAGTAGTAATAGTAGCAGTATTATTATTATTATTATTAGTAGTAGTAGTAGTAGTTGTGTGCAGCAGCAGCAGTAACAGTAACAGTAATATGATAAGGAATAGAGAACACAGCAAAAACATAAAATATGATATCTGATCTCAAGGAGTTTACTATCTATACAAAGCCAGAAAGAATGTATGTGAAAACATTCACAGACTGTGTATCCCAATTGACAACTGAAATGCTTCTGCAGGAAAAGCCCACTCCTGATTCATGTACTGACCTCTTTAAGTCTATATAAAAGCAGATTGTCACTTTCTTAGTCTTAAATATTGATTAGCCAACAAGGGTATAAAACCAATGTCTTTGAATGCATAATCAAAAGATTTCTTTCTTCCAACAGTGGGAGAGATAACTTAAGTGCGTTGATTAGCAAGATACAAAATTCAATCTAGGGGAAAATAAAATGAATTAGAGATATATAGCTTGTGAATATTGTGAAAATATTTATATGTTTCCAAGTCTCCCAATGTCTGGAAATCTTTCTTGAATCTAACTGACTCTATTTATACTGCAAGTGAAATCCACATTATCGCCAACTGTATTTGTTCTAACAAGAAATTGAATAAGATGTTTGTTAAATACTACTCCATGGAATAGTCAGTCTTTATAACCTCCCACCAATCCTTCTCTTTATTTATACCTCTGGAGGTTGAGGGAAGTTTGCTGGTGACAAGTTACAAATACTGACAGAAACCTGAGATCATAGAAGGATTATAGTGGGATTCTGAGGTGCACAGAAGTCAGATTCTATTGCAGCTACAATGTTAAATTTTCAATGAGAGCATTTACATCTTAGAAATAGGTCAATATTTCAAATCACGGCTTCCTTCTAACCCTGACCTTAAGAAAATGATAAAGAAAGTATTAATAATTTAGATTAAACTTAAAAGTATATCATTGGAACTTTTTTCCAGGACCAATCTTTTTTTTTTTTTTTTTTTTTTAGGTTTTTGCAAGGCAAAATGGGGTTAAGTAGCTTGACCAAGGCCACACAGCTAGGTAATTATTAAGTGTCTGAGACCGGATTTGAACACAGGTACTCCTGACTCCAAGGCCGGTGCTTTATTCACTATGCCACCTAGCCGCCCTTGGAGGAACAATCTTGAAGCATTCGCCAGCATAATGCGGGAAGAATTAATTATATGACTGGTCAATTATGAGGTTGTGCCTGTTTTCAAAGAATAGTTTGGAGGATGGAAAAAATCATCCTCTAACCATATAGTAAAATTTTAATGAGCTATCAGTTAAATTCCTCTAAAATTTGATCTCCATGACAATGCTGAGCCCCTACCATAATACTAGCTCCCAAAGATACAGACTTGGGTTCCTGCTGTCATAACAACTATGCCCAAAAATGTCTGCCTGAGCACAATAGCCATGCATTCTCCTTATCCAACTAACCAACAGGGTTCTAGATTGCCATATGATTCTCATTCTCTTTCACTAGGACTGGAATAAAAAAATAGAAAAAGAAAATAAAAAGAAAAAAGAAAACTGACCTAAGGTCAAAGAAAAGTATTTTCTTCAACTTTTCTGCTTCTTTTATCAAATTATTAATTATCTTTTTAAATTTTTCTTTCTTTTTTCTCAATTTATTCTCTATCACTCATAAGAATTCTTTATCTCTTCTGCGAATATTTCCTGCTTTCCTGTAGTTGCAGGTGTTGGCACTCCTTTCTATCTTGGGGCACCAGCTCATCACAAGTGTGCCCTAGAACTGCAATGTAAAACTGTATGTGGGCAATAAAATTGCTGAACAACACCATACCCTTCACCACGTCCTAGGAAAGAATCCTCTGTAAGCTTCTTCTGACCATTTGTCTATCCTCCTTGCTGTTTCTGTACTGAGAGCCCCTGAAGTTGCTGCCAACTCCAAAGTTCACTTCTAGTTCTACTGCTCTGTGGGCTGCAGATCAGCTCCCATTCTGATTTCATGGATCTTTCCTACCAACCTTCTGACTTGTCTCACCCCAACCTTGTCTTGGCTCATCACTTTAGAATTTAATTTGAGGTGTTATTTTAAGGTAGTTTGGAGGGGAACACTGAACAAGTTCAACTGGATTTTTACCACTAGTACACCTTCTTGGTTTTTCACTTATTTACTATCTCTCCCTCTCTACTAGTTCATTTCCTACAGCCTACATACATACTCATGAGTGTTCCAAAAGACATATTATCTTTCAACTTCACCTATAGACATTTTCTCTGGCTGTCTCCCATGCCCAGAGACTTTCTCTCCTCTTTTCTGACTACTAATTTTTTTGATCACTCTCATCTAAAATACTTGCTTCTACACAAATTCTTCCTCAATCCTTCCTAGTGCTTTTGTGCTTTGATCATTTCCTAATTATTATATATATCTATATAACACATATATAAATATATGCATATATATGTATATGTATACATAGTCCTACAAGCAAATACATGTAAATGTGTATATATATATATATATATATGTGTGTGTGTGTGTGTGTGTGTGTGTGTGTGTGTGTGTGTGGATACATATTTGTTTGCCTTTTGTCTCCCCCATCAGATTGTTAGCTCCTTGATGATAGAGACAGTGTTTTGCATATTTTTGTATTCCCAGTGCTTAGTACAGTTCCTGATACATAGAATGTGTTTCATAAATGCTTATACACAGGCATATTATACATATATAAATATATATATATATAATTTCTCATTTAAAATGCAAATTCTTTGAGGACAAGAGTTCATTTTGCTTCTATTTGCAGACTCACAGCAAATCCACATTTGTCTTTTATACATTAGGAACTAATTAAATGTTTGCTGAATTGAACTGAAATTTACATAGCATTAAAAAAGCAGTACATAGATGACATCTTGGTATGAAGCCTTGGTTTGTGTTAGAGTGCATAGAATTATAGAATTGGAGTAGTTAGAACATAACTTTTAATGTCCATCTCTTACTTTTACGAAATTTATGACCAGACAAATTGTTTAACTTCCCTAAGCTTCAATTTCTTCACTTATTAAAAAGGGTAAGTACTTTCTTTGTAGACTTCTTCTGAAGAACAAACAAGGTAATACTTTATAAACTTCAAAGTTTCATGCAAATGTCAATTATTATCATCATACTAGAAGCAAGTACTTAAGTGTTATAGGTAAGCAAAGAAGAGAGATGTTGAAGTAGGACACATTGGCCCATCAAAATTCTAACTTTTCAACAAGTAGTCAATGAACACTTGAAAATGTCCAACCTTAACCTAGGAATGGAGCTGGAAGGAAAGATTCCCTTTTCAAAGAGGCATCAAATAACTTTAATCTCCTAGAATAAATTTTGTAAATAAGAAAATATAAGTTGATAAGAGTTCAAGTTGTTTATTTTTATAAAAGCTATTTACATATGACACATTCTGTTTATGGAGTAGCCAAGGTTATATTTTAATTTTGCTACATTTAGTGTACATCAGGACTATTCACTTCAAATCTATTCCTTGTTAATGGTAGAAGTCAATTTCATCAGTAGATTATCTCTGTTGTTTTTCAAACATCCCTAAAAATAGCCAATGGGTACAACTCTTGACTTCTTTGGAAGTTTGAAGGGACAGCACTGGAGAATAAATCTGGTTTGGTGAGAGTAGGACCTGATTTGATAACAGTGGCCCTTCAAAGGCTTTTCTTTTTATAAATTCCACTGTTCTAATCCCTCCTATCCAATTTGTGAAGGAAACTGTATGTTAACTGCAACTCTCTCATATTCAAGTAGGGAATAGCTAGAAAACCTTCAGTTTTGACTAAAGCATTTCTAATAGACCACACTTGACAGAAACTACTATTCTTTTTCCTTTTTCTATTTTTTTTTAAATTTTATATAGCACACTGACCTTTAAAATAATAGAGTTAAAGATTTATAGGTAAATGAATGAATAAATTAATGGATGTATATAGAATACATAAGTATGTGTGTGTGTGAGAGAGAGAGAGAGAGATTTCCATAGAATTTGGTATGAAATTAGGAAGGAAAAGTAACTGAAAACTGACTTTTTCATCATAGTTCCATTATAGCAGTTTCTAGTAAGCTCAAAGAAATAAAACTTCAACAAGATGAATAAAAACATAGGATTTGTTTAGAGTTATCATTACCTTAAAGTTGGAGAGGAGAAAAAGAAAAAGAGAGAGAGATGCCTGTTTACCAGTGTATTCAAATATGTGTATATACATATATATATATATATATGAATGTGTATGCATATATGTGTGCATGTGTACTAATATAGGTGCATATGAATATTTGTGTATATCTATACACATATGTGTGCAAATCTACATAGGTATATATGAGTCTTATAGACAAATATATTATTATACTTTGCATATTTATATATGCAAATGTGCACTAGTGTAGGGTTTTGGGGGGGTAAATTTAAAAGCAAAGAGATAAAGGAGAAGGGAGATTAAGAAAAACAGAATTACATTGACTCTACTAAATTCACCTAGTTGTGTTTGTGTTAGTTACACATACCCACCATGCTTCAACTAACATAATGATGGTATATTCAAAATGTCATAGAGAAGTTCAAAAATTCTACAAGTGAATAAATGCATATCTTCAGAATTCTGATTTTACTTTTTCTGCAACTTCTTAATCTGAGAAATTTTGGTAACAATTTTGAATTTGAATTATCCTGTCAGGCATTTTGTGTGAAACTGGCTGAAATTTTTACATTTTATTTTAGTTATTTTCTGGAATCTAGTTTATTTTGATGACTTTGTATTTATATGCATTATATATTGGTATGGTTGTAATTCAAGAGTCCATAGTTCCTTTCCCACCACTATAAAGCACAAGAAAGAAATTTAATTGAAGAACTTATTTCATATTCCTTATGGATTTGATTGATTTTAGAGCTAATCCTAGGAACCACTTGTAATTATTCAATGGGAAAACATCAATTCATATAGTTTTAAGTTTTACAAAGTCCTCTGGTATTCATTGTCATTATCATCATCAAATCCACTTTCAATCAATATTGTAGCACAATCTATTTGTAGGACATTTTTTGAATGAGTTAACTGATTTAGAATAAGAAAATAAAGATGTCTTGCCATGTGTATGACTATTTCAAGTGATTTTATGTGGGGGGAAAAACAAGTCAGGTATACTTATAAATATCTAGATAATCAAGTAAAAAATTTTATTCCATTATTTTAAATACCAAAATAATTGGTTCCAAGTATCCAAAGTGAATTCTTTGACACACTTCCTAGAACGTCCATTCTATTAAAGCAAATATAAGAGGAACTAAATTTCCTGGAAGTTATAGCAAGAAAACCTGACCAGTTTTTAATGATTTCTCTTATTTTATTAACATCAAGTAGGGATGAGATATAAAATGTGGTGACATAGCATTGTGCAAAGATCACAGTACTATAAGCCAGAACACCTGAGCTCTACCCATAACTATTGTGACCTCAATCGAGTCTCAACTTTGCTGTGCCTTCATTTCATTTTTTTGTTCAATGAGAAGTTTGGACAAGATGATCCTTTAAGCCTCAGCCAGCTTTAGGCTTCTATAATGGGTTCTTTTATGGTACCTTAGCTCAAGAATAGTATGAGACTTGAAAAATAGTTCAATGTGACTTGCACCTATAAATACAAACCACTTTGTGAGGAATATTAAATTCAAATATCAAGTTATTTTGCACAATGATTGATTTGTAACTTGTGATTAAGTGGCTATTTAATTAAATCCAATCAGTTGTTTTCAAATTCTTGGTTTGTTTGAATTCAACTGGTGACTTAAAAAAGTGAAATTATTTTGGGCATGTAGATACAGTTATACTTTGTTGACTCATGATTTCTAAAGAAAATTAAGGCATTGTCTTTTAATCCACAAGATTTTGGCTTTCATCATGTTTTGTATAAATAGTTTCTTTTGCAAAAATGTGATTTAGAATTAATCAGAAAGAGTTTAAAGGTAATGGAATTTAATTCAATTTAAGAAAATAATCTTTAGTATGAGAAAAAGAAAAGCAAATATTAATCAGTCATCAAAGGTTTATTAAGTATCTACTATGGGTCAGAAATGTAGATTATAGAGTGTATTTAAAAATATAAATGAAATACACTCTGATTGTTGCTTAATTTGTATTGGTGAAAATATACATGTTTGATCAAATAGTGCAGACAAAAATGTAAGGAAGGTGAATTTATGAAGGACTAGAAACTAGAAGTTAAGAAAAAGTTTTGCATAAAAGGAGGTAGATTTTTTTTAATTTTAAAAAGAAAAAAATGTATTACTTCTTTCTACTTATTACTTGTAGATTTACAAATTTTCCCCAAATTGAAGAAATACATGATTAAAATGATGATATTCAGCAAGCCATAGTATACCAGAGCTAGACAGAGATAAACATAATTTAGTTATGATAGCTTCTTAATGTATCTGTCATTTCATGTGACAGGGTTAACTGAACTATAATTTTTGCAATTCACTTTGGATTTTTAATTTTTGTATTGATATTTAATTTTTTAAATACATGTTTTGGAAGTTTGTCAAGATTCATCCATATGTCGATGGATACCTTTAAATTACAAAATTTCCTTCCACCCTCTTTTCCCAGCCCTTCATTGGAGAACAGATAAATATTGGACATACACATTTGCATTAAACATGCTTGCAGATTGGTCATTTTCATTATGAGGAATTAAGATTAAGGGAAAGAAATACATAAGTGATATTTTTTTAAAAAATGTGAATGTAGTGTTCATTAGATTCTGAAGGACTTCTTTTGTTTTGTTTTGTTTTGGTTTGGTTTTGGTTTTCTTCTTCTGGATAGAGATAACATTGTCCATAGCCAGTCTAATAGGGTTATACTGGCTCTCTGGACTACTAAGAGCAACTATATCTATCAGGATTGATCATCTTAAAAAGTTGTTAATGTGTACATTCTTCTCTTGGTTGCCTTTGCTCAGTTTCAAATCTTGTAATTCCGTCCATGCTTCTCTAAAATCTGACCATTTATGGTTTCTTACAGAACCATGTTCAACAGAACAATAATATTCTTGTACCATAACTTGTTTAACAATTCCAAATTGATGGGTATTCCCTCAATTTCCAATTCTTTGCCACAAAAAGAGCTGCTATGGATAATTTGGATCATGTGAGACTTTTCCCATTTTCTATGATTTCTTCTGGATATAGGTCTAAAACTGGTATTCCTGTGTCAAAGGATATGAATATTTTTATTTCTCTTTGGGCATAGTTCAATATTGCTCTCCAGAACGGTTGGATAAGGAGGCAGAATTTTGAAGATGAGATTTTAAGTCTTGAAGATGAAGTAGCAGTACCTTCCAGAGAGGGGGGACAAGTAGTTCAAAGACATGGAACTGGAGGTGGGGAGCATTTGTGAAAAACAATGACAAGGCCACTTTGAAACAATCAATATTTATTATGTATCTATTACATGCCAGACTCTGTGCTAAGTCTTCACAAATATTTTCAAATCTGATGTTTACAATTACATTGAGGTAGATTATAATATTTCCTTCTTGTTTTAGCTTTTATCTTTTATTTAGTATTTTATTTTTCCCATTATAATGTAAAAATAATTTTAACGTTTGTTTTTAAAACTTTTAGTTCCAAATTTTCTCCCTTTCTCCCACCCCAATCCCCTTCATTGAGAAAGCAGTTTGTTAGAGGTTATAAATGTGTAGTCATGAAAAACATTTCTGTTATAGTCATGTGAAAGAAAACATAGCCCCCTTCCTCCCAGAAAAGGAAATCTCAAGAAAATTAAAGTAAAACCAAATATGTTTTAATCTGTATTCAGACATCATCAGTTCTATCTCTGAAGATGGACAGTAGTCTTCCAGGTTTGTCTAACCTTGATCTTCATTTTTTATAGGAAAATAACATTCTATCATAATGATATACCACAATTTGTTTGACCAAACCTCAATTTATGGACATCCCCTCAATTTCCAATTCTTTACCACCAGAAAAGAGCTCTTATAAATATCCTTGTATGTATATATATTTTCCTTTTTGTTTTCGTTCTCTTTTGGGATAGAGACTAACTTTGGCATTGCTACATCAAAAGGTATGCATGGTTTTATAGCCTTTTGTACATGGCTCCAATTTTTTCAGAGAATGGTTGAATCAGTTTGCAAATTCACCATCAACTGATTGTCTCATTTTCCCTACATCCCCTACAGCATTTGTAATTTTCCTCTTCTGTCCCATTAGTCAATCTAATAGACATAAGGTAATATCTCAGAATTGTTCTAAGTTGTATTTCCCCAATCCATAGTGAGTTAGAATGGTTTTTAAATATGGTTATAGATAACATTGATATCTAAATTGATATCTAGATGTGAAAACTTTTGAAATTTTTTGATCATTTATCAATTGGATCACTTGTCAATGGGAAAACATAAATCAATAATGCCATTTTTATGAATGTGTCTCAGTTCTCTAATAAGGCCTCTATCAGAGAAACTTGCTTCAATTTTTTTTTTCACAAATGCTATTGATAACTGTATTTCCCTACATCCTATTCACCACCCTATTCATTCTCTCTCTCTCTCTCTCTCTCTCTCTCTCTCTCTCTCTCTCTCTCTCTCTCTCTCTCTCTCTCTCCTTTCAACCTGTACCTTCTCAAAAGTGTTTTGCTTCTGACTGAACCCTCTCTGAATCTTCCCTCCCATCCATGGTCTCTTATTTTACCTTATGCCTTTCCCTTCCTACTTTCCTATAGGGTAAGATATATTTCTATAACCAGCTGAGTTTGCATGTTTTTTTTTCTTAGAACCAATTCTACTAAGAGTTAGGTTTACTTGATCCCCCTTTGATTCCCCACCCCATTCCACTCACTACAGAAAAGCCCTTTCTTGCCTCTTTATTTTGAGAGAATTTACCCCATTCTACTTCCCTCCTTGCCTTTCTCCTTGTACATGATTCTTTCATCCATTAATTATATTTTTAAATATCAATCCTTCATATTCAACTCACAACTCTGGCATGTGGTATACTCCTTCTAACTGCCCAAATAAACAATAAAGTTCATACGAGTTATCAGTATCATCTTCCCATGTAAGAAAGCAGTTCAACAACATTAAAGTTCTTTTTATTTTCCTTTCCTATTTAGGTATTTATGCTTCACTTGAGTCTAATATTTGAAGATAAAATTTTCTGTTCATCTCTGGTCTTTTAATCAGGAAAGTTTGAAAGCCCTCTATTTCATTTAATATCCATCTTTTCAAGGAAATAGTCTACTCAACATTGCTAGGTAGACGATTCTTGGTTATAATCTAAGCTTTTTGGCCTTCTGAAATATTGTATTCTAAATCCTATAGTCATTTGATATAGATGTTGCTAGATCTTTTGTTATTCTGACTGTGACACCAGGATACTTGAATTGCTTCTTTCTGACTGAATAAAATATTTTCTCTTTGACATGGGAACTCTGTAATGTAACATATTCCTGGATATAATATTTGATATTTCTTTCAGAAAGTGATCAGTGTATTCTTTCTATTTCTCTTTTACCCTATAATGCTAAAATATTAGGGCAGTTTTCTTTGATAATTTCCTGAAAGATAATGGCATGATTCTTTTTGTAATCATGACTTTCAGTCTTAATTTTTAAACTATCTCTCGTTGATCAATTTTTCAGGCAAATTGATTCCCATTGAGATACTTCTCATTGTCCTCTAGATTTTCAATTTTTGGATTTTGTTTTATTGTTTTTCTTGAGTTCTCAAAAAGGAATTAGCTTCCATTTGTTCAATTCTAATTTTTAGGGAATTATTCTCTTCAGGAATCTTCTGTACCACATTTTCCATTTGACCAATTCTACATTTTAAGGATATTTTTTTCCTTGTGTGAAATTTTGTGCCTATTTTTCCATTAATTTAATTCTATCTTAAGGCATTCTCCTTCTCCTTGATTTTTTTGGGCCTTTCAGGGGAGGATCCATGCATTCTTTTAATAACTATATTGCCCTCTGGTTCTAGGATATAAGAGCAGTTCTCCTTCCCTATAGCTCGAGTGCAGGCTTCCCCCCCCCCCCCACTTTTTTGAATCAAGTTTTTCAAGTAGTCCTTTCTCTCCCCTGGATCTATTTTCCAAGTCAGGTTGCTTTACCAATGAGGAATTTTACATTTTCTTCTATTTTTTTTATCTTTTAAATTTTGTTTAACAGATTCTTAGTGTCTCATGAAGGCATTACGTATCACACATTCCAGTCTTTTTATTAGATAATAGTTTTCTTCATTTATCTTTCCTTTTTTATTTTGTTAATTCTAATTTTGAAAGAATTATTTTCTTTTTCCATTTGGTTCAATTGTATTTTTTAAAGGATCTGTTTTCTTCTGTCATTTTTTGTTGTAAGATGCCAATTTTCTCTTGCTTTTCTTTTCCCAATTATGCAACTTGATTTTTAATCCTTTTTGATCTCTTCTAAGATATGTTTCTGGGCTGGAGACTAATACATATTCTCTTCTGAAGCTTCATATATAGCATATAGTAAAGACTTCCCCACAGATTATCAGGTTAGTCCCCCAGCCTCATTCTGCCACCTGTGGACTTAGGCTCTTATCTGCACTGGAGAATAAGTTAAGAATGTCAAATAGTAGTTGCAATTGATATAATGTTTCCATTATACAAATGGATATTTATTTAAAAATTAATTTTATTATAAAGAAATGACACAGTTTATTAACATGTTTTCATACACAGGTTTGCTTAAAGCAACTGTGCCATGAGTCATTTTTGTTATACTTAGCTTTAAGATGCTCAAACTTTTACAGTCTGATACAGCAACTCTAAATTTCAATCCTCCAGATCCATGTATGTGCCCATATTTATCAATAAAATATCCTTAACATTTATATTACATGTGTTCATTTATGGAGAGAGAGGAAATTATGGTGAAACAAAGAGCATGATAATGAAGCCAACTGTTTCATTTGTCATTATTTCATAGAGGGTACCAAGTTTATCTCCAGTAGTACTTTAATAAACCCACCCTAATCTGAACAAATGAGAAGTATTCACTAGTTCCAAGTTCTTATATAAATTTTAAGATGTCAGAAAGCCATCAACCATATCTATAAACAGCAGGAATTAGTCATCACAAGGCTAATTCATTTCCAACCACTTTCACAATCAATACTAATCATTTCTGACCAAATAAATTAGGTTAAAATCTTCATTGACCCACAGGGCAATTAAATTAAACAAACTGGACATTATCATAGGGAACTCTGTATAAACATGCTAGTCACATTGTCTCCAACTCAGAAATCTTTAACTAAATGTTCCTGCCCAGGAGATAAAATTACTATATATTTGTTATTATTTTAAATTTAATTGAATTTATTGTTGAGATATCCAAATTTGTTTTGCAGTTAGGAAATTGAATTAGTTAGCAGATTCACATAGCTGTCATATTTCAATTAAGGTCATAACAAAAAGAGCTATTAAACTAACTATTAAACTCATTAAAGTTTTCTTACAGTTTTACTCCATAATTTCACATCTTTTTGATTTTATGAATTTTATCTAGTCTTTCTCCTACAATGTCTTCTCTTTAGCTGTCCACAGAAGTCTAGTTATAAGGCTAGAATTTTCTGACACATTAAATTCATGTTACAAACTAATCAGGATTCACCAGTTCCTATGCCAACTCTAAGCTCCACTTCAGTTTTTCATTTATAGCAGGATTTTGAGATTTGGGGGGAATATATATATATATATATATATATATATATGCTAATTCTGTATTTTTTATTTTATATTTTAAATTTAATAAGTTTGAATTTCAATGTAGAAATAAACAAAATATATTAAAAATGAATTTTCATAGCAATGATTTTAATAACTTTGGAGACATCTTTGGATACAAATTTTGATCATAAGATATATACATATATGTATATGTTTTGCTATAGTTACATACCAATAAACAATAAAATTATATTAATTTGATCACACATGGGCAGAAATAACATTTACATAATTGATTTAAGAAAATTATTGTTTTAATCTAAAATTTAGTTACTAAGCTTAAACGCATTTGGAGAAAATTCGAGCCACTTTATGGCATGAAAGTCTATTTACTGTAGTAAATATGTAAATATCTTTTTATTAGTTTCAAAATGTCATGGTTCTATTTTTACATTAGTAAATGGAAAAATAACTGCAGTACTCTTTAACTTCAGATATATCAAATGCTATTAGAATCTTCTAGATTTGAAAAAATCAACGTTCTACCTTCTACTGACCATTAATGTGCATATTTTAATCTATTTCATAATTTTCTGACAAACAACACAACATGAACTTGTGCTCAATTGATTTTAAAAATATTTTAAATTGCCTTAAATTTCTATTATATGGTAAAGACTTTTCTCATGTTGATACAAAAATCTGTTAGAAAGAAATATTAGGAGGAGTGTAAAGAAACAAGTTTATCTTTTAATATCCTGGTAACTGGCTCTATCAAGCAAATGATGTATGGGCATCTGAAGGTCACTGATGGATACAAGTTTAAAGTATTATAATTAAAAATGCAAAGAAGAAAAATCATTTCCAAGGGGGATAATTACAAATTATCTTGAGTTGAGAAAGAGTCCTATATATGAAATTAAAATGCTGGAGCCTGGAAATTAATCCATCCTAAGGGATAGGGAATGTATACACTTATTTATTTACTCACTCATTGTTCATTCATTCAATAAATATTTATTAGATATTTACTAGGTGTCAATTTATATATGCAAACAAAAGACAAAACAGTCCTTGCCCTAGAGGAGCTTTATTGTGGGGTAGTAGGGGAAGAAATAGCATTATATTTCATATTCTAGAAAAGAAAATTATACTTCAGTATAGTTTATATTCCCTTAGGTTTTCAAGTTCTCTTGGATCCTTTTAGTTGCTGTTGTTAACTGCCATATTTAATACTATAATAAGTTTTAATCAAAAGACTTCTTATCTCCTAATGACAGTGACTAAGTAAGTAGGTACTCCCATTAACCTAAGTCTCAGAAGAATGGGCTCTAATAAAAGGAAAGGAGCAGGTCCCTCAGCTGAAGTCCAAAACCTGAGAGAAACTCTAAAACTCACTTTTCTGTCATGGAACTAACTAATCAGCCCCCAGCCAACCTCATCTATCTTCTGTGTACTCAGTTGTTCAAAAATGAAACTTTCTTATCTAAGATTGTCTTATTTTAGGTTGAATTTCTTATTTTTTTTAAATGAGACAGTTTATGGATAGTTGTTGAAGGAAAAAAGGATAAAGGGAGCAATCATTTCCATGTGTGCTATTGAGACATTTAAAGGCTAGCTGCAAATGAAATGGAATGTTTCTATTTGGGTTTTCTTCTTCCTTAATATGTCAAGATAGAGTCCAGTAGAGATAGAAAAACTTGAGAAAGTGTTTGACTGAAGGACAAGGGCAAAAAAAAGGATTTATCCAAAATTCAATACATTCTACTCTCCCCAATATAATAAATCCTACTAACAGTGGGGGAATCTATCTGTTCAGAACTAGCCATGATCTAGCATATGACATCCCTATTCAATAAAATATAGTAACTTCCTCTCACCTGTAGGATGAAAGGATGAAATACAAATTCCTCTTTTTTCTGAAACCCTTTATAACCTTTCTATCTTTCCTTTCTTGTATAACTTTAACCTGATACATGTAACCTGCAGTCCAGTACCACTGTGCTGAATTCTTTCATTGATTGTCCAACATTCTAGAAATGTTCTCTCTCTTTCTCTCTCTCTCTCTCTCTCTCTCTCTCTCTCTCTCTCTCTCTCTCTCTCCATCTTTCTCTATCTCCCTCTGTACCGCTAATCCCTCTTTCTGTGTCCCTCTGTCTGTCTGTCTCTCTGTCTCTATCTCTTTGTCTCTGTGTCTGTGTCTCTATCTCTATCTCACTCTCTGTGTCTCTCTGTTTTTCTTTGTCTCTCTCTCTGTCTCTGTCTCTGTATGTTTTTATATTGTCATACTTAATCAAAATGACCAGGACAGAGAAAGGGAAGAATAAATTTTAAGTTGGTGACCACAACCCATTGGTACTAAATTCTAAAATGCACTGAAAATATAATATGCTAAATGTTGTGCTAAATAATATGAGCTTAAATTAAACTGAGTTCTCATGATGTCAAACAATATGCTGATTAAAATAGCACATTTTATCACATATAAATGATAATTAATTTTCTAAAAATCCAATTTTGATACAGGAAGACTGGGAACTTCTACAGATCCTAGCTAAGTCCCAAACAAATAATATTTAATTACATTTATACAACTAAACTGTTTCTGTGATGCTATTACAAAAAGATTTATGTATTTTATTTCAATAATTTATCTAAATTTAATGGTTTGATTTGACTTATCGAGCCAAATTGTTTGCAATTATTTCTGAGGAGACATCATTATTAAATGTACATGTAGTTTAATGCTTATGTGCAGACTAAGCCTCTTAACTATGTTTCTATTTTTCTCTCTCTTAATATAACTGGTTTCTAGCAAACTCATGGATTCATTTTCATCTTGTAAATTGTTCCAAGAAAGTAAAAAGGGCCAGGAGAACTTATAAATAATGTCACCTCTATAATTTATTTCCTAATGATTCTAGGATCATTAAACATGTTTCTATATAAGCTCTGCATTGAAGATACATTGAAGATCCTCAAAATATGTAAATGTAAGCAGAATATGACCTTCATGAAGGGAAGGACTATTTCATGTAATGTCATCAAGTAGAAACTTATTAAAAGCTTGTTAAATGAGGAAGACCAGAGTAAAGAATATCCAAGTACCTAATTTCATGTTCTTTTCCCTTTAACTTCTCCTCTTACTGCGAGTTCAATTACAGCATTAATGTGAAAGCTGGCAGATCAATATCTTCAAGAAACAAATTTTTATGAGTTACTGTATACCAAAAAGAACAACACTTCTCAATGTCATTTGTGGGGAAACTGGGGTAAAACAGCATATAAATATCAGGGTAACATTTTACAGAAGCAATATGCAATTATGAAATATAATTGTCAGTAATTGTAAATGTAAGCTAGTGAGAAGTTTTTAAATGATAAAATCCATTATTATATTTGCCATTAATCATCCAAACAAGCATCTTTTGCAGTCCAAATAGAGAATTTATGCAATAAAAACTAATAAAATATTGGTTTTCACACACTTTCTGTTTGTTAAAGAAATAATCCCAGAGAAAGAATTTCATATTTGCTGACAACAAAAGTTAATATACATTTATTTTTTGTTTGTTTGCTTGGAAGAAGTTTTAGAACAAAAGCAGAAGCACATGGCAATGCTCATTGGAGGTGTAAAATGCATTAAATTCTATAGTATATAGAAATCAGTGAGCATTTGCTAAGTATCTATTTGAATAAAAATCTATAAAAATATTGCAATTAGCCACATATTAACTGCCTCCATAAGTCTGTATGAAATGTGTTTTAAAAATTATTTTACTCTCCTATAAAATTCTTCTTTTAAAACTCTCCTTTTACTCTCCTTTTAAAACATTTAAAAATTGTTTTTAAAGAGGATTTTAAAAACATTGTCATCTTTAAGAAAGATGCAAGAATCTTGATGAGATATCATAGTTAAGTTGTCATTTATTATTAATTTACTTTTAAAAAATACTTTAAAATAATAATAATTAAGAATACAAATAGTCAGCTTGGGAGTCCATACAATATTGCTATCAGTGGAAAAAAGTTTTGGAATTTTTTATTTTTATTTTACAATTGCTTTCTAGAATTGTTTCTTAAATTCTATTGAATGTTCTTAATGATGAAAATACTTTGCCCAATGACAAGTAGAGTTTATTTTTAGAAATAGACAAAAGATTACTTGTTCAATAATGTAGACAGTTATTTTTTTTTCTTAGAAGCATGAACATTAGAGTAATGCAAGCAATTCCCTTCTTAGTTCATCAACTCTCTAGGAAGAAAATTCCAAAAGAATTTTATATGTGACAAGCTTTATCTGATTCTTAGAACAATAATATAGCCTTCCAAAGCAATTACTTTGATGAAAGAACTAATTTAGATTTATAAACTTTGTTATTTTGTTTTGGGACATATCTTGTAGTCTTCTCATATGATAATGGGATCATAGGATCATGAACAAAGTTAGAAGAGACATTAGTGATCATTTAGCCCTCATTTACTGAGGAAGAAACTGAGGTATATCAAGATAAGGTCACTTAAACAGTGTATAGAAGAGCTAGGATTATGACTTGAAGATTGAATCAAAGTCCATTATTCTTTTCACTGTAAGAGAGATAGAATACAAATGTTGAGCTTAAATAAAATAAATAAATATAAATGGAGAAATAAAATATGGAACTGGTTTATGCTACTTCAACCATATAGTATCTGAGATCCAAATAAATTTAAATAATCAAAACAATACTATTTAGTGCAGCTAGATTGCAGAATAAGCAGAAAATCAGAATTTCAGATCTGATAATAACTTTAAATGTAGTAGAACATCATCTGATTATTCATGTATAAAATCAGGCTAAGGTTCTGTAGTTTTTAACTATTCCTACTTCTTAGTTCATTCAGATTCTTTTGTATTTTGTCACAATTTCATAAATGTTTGGAAATTATCTCATCAATCAAAAACTTTTTATTCAATTTTTTTAATCTTGCAGCTTCCTAATCCTATAAAAATAATAAAAGCAAAATATAAAAACAAACAACAGAAGTACTTCTTGAAATGATAGTCATATCATTAAGTCATTCATTGATTAAAATGTTAATTCATTGTAACCCAGTTAACATATTGTAAGACATTGCATTTCAAGACACTGGAGAGATGCAGACACAGTTGCTATATTTTGGAAAGTAATGACCTAGTAAATAGACATAGCAAAATATTTATTAAATATTTTCTCCATCATATTTTCTAAAAACAAGAAGAGGGAGTATATTTGTGAGTGAATATTTATTTGGTTCTTGTCCTTCTTTAGTGAAAACAAAAATGACATCACTACATTTAAGACAAATTTATGGAGTGTCCAACCATGGTTGATCAGACCAATACAAGATCAGACTGCTCTGCCACAGATTGCATACAAACAGTTCATGTGAACACCTGGGGTGGGTATTCTTGACTTACATAAGTCACATTTCCCTTGAGTTGCTTCAATTCTGTATTCTTCATAGAGTACAGAACCCTCTCTAATGAGGCTAGACCATGCTGGACAGTCCTGTGCCTAGACTTACTGCACAAGAGATTATAAAGTTCTTTTTTTTTATTTTCTTGATTGATTTTTCTTTTATTTTTCAAATTAAATGTTATGAAAACTTTCCAAGATTCATCCACTTACATATTTATAAAATACACAATTTTCCTCCACTATCCCTTTACATCTCTCCTCAACAGGAAACAATCTAGTGAAATTTGTGTGTATACATTTGTATTTAGCATGTTTATATATTAGTCATCTTTTGTACAAGGAATTAAGGCTAAAGGAAGAGGAAAGAACCATGAGATAGGAAGGAAAAACATGAGAGAAATTTTTAAAAAGTAAAGATAATCTGTAGATTTTTTGTTTTTTGATTATTTGTTTGTTTCACTTTTCTTTTATTATCTGAATATGGGTGGCATTTGTCCATAACGGGTCTACCAGGGTTGTCCTTAATCTCTGAACTGCTGAGAGGAGCTGCATCCATCATAGCTGATCACACCACAGTGTTGTTGTTAATGTGTACAATGCTCTCTTGGTTCTGCTTCTTTGATCAGCATCAGTTCATGTAATTTTTTTCATGCTTTTATAAATGTGACCATTCATGATTTCCTATAAAACATTAAAACTTCATAACTTCTTCAGCCATTCCCCAATTGATGGGCATCCCTACAATTTTAATTCTTTGACACTACAAAAAGAGCTGCTAAAATTTTTTGGAAGGTTGGGAATGTTCTCATTTTTTGATGATTTATTCTGAATATAGGATGAGTAGTGTTATTGCTGAGATAAGGATATAATTAGTTTCAATGCTTTTGGGGCATAGGTCTATATTGCTCTCCAAATGGTTAGAATACTTCACATCACCAACAATACATTGATGTCCCAATCTTCCCACATCTTCTCCAACATTGATTTGTCTCCCTTTTTCGTCATCTTATCAATATGATAGGTGTGAATTATACCACATAGTTGTTTTAATTTGCATTTATCTAATCAACAATGATTTGGAGATTTAATTTCTTCAGTTGAAAACTGTCTGTTCATATCCTTTGAAGATTTATCAATTGGGAATTTACTTGTAACCTTATCAATTTGATTCAGTTCTCTATTTTAGAAATGAGACTTTATCAGAGCCTCCACTTACTGTTGTCCTTCTAATCTTGGGAGTATTGATTTTATTAGTGGAAAAGATTATTCTTTTAATATGGCCAAAGTCAATTTTGCAGTTTATAATGTACTTTATTTCTTGTTTGGTCATAAATTTCTCCGCTTTCCATGGATCTGACAGATAAAGAATTAGTTAATCTGTTAATTGGTCTATGCTATCATCCTTTTTTGGCTAAATCCTGTACCCATCATTTTGACCTTATTTTGGTATAGGGTATGGGTTGATACCTAGTTATTGTCATACTATTTTCCAGTTTTTCATAAAGTTTGTGTCAAATGGTGAGTTCCTATCCCAGAAGTTAATGTCTTTGGGTGTGTCAACTAGTCATTTGCTACTGTTTATTTTACACCTATCCTAATCCACTGGTCCATTACTCTTTTTCATAACCAGTTATATGTTGGGTTGATGACTGACACTTTATAATATAGTTTTAGATCTGGTAGAGTTAGTAGAACTTTCTTTACACATTTTTTATCAGTTGACAATATACTTGACTTTTGAGATTTCAGATGAATTTTGAAACTACTTTTTTCTAACTGTAAAAAATAGTTGTTTGGAAGTTTGACTGGTATGGCACTGAATAAGTAATTTAATCTGGGTAGAATTTCCATTTTTATTTTTTAAGCTTGACCCAACCATGTGCAATTGATGTTTTCCCATTTGTTTAGATCTGACTTTATTTGTGTGAAAAGTGTTTAAGTGTTTTGTAATAATGTTCATACAGCTTCTGGATTTGTCTTGAGAGATAGATTCTCAAATATTTTTATAGTCTACAGTTACTTTAAAAGATATTTCCGTTGCAATGCACTTATGAGGAGGAACAGGGTGAAAGTGAAAGGAGAGAGATTAAATGAGGGTGGGGGAATAGGATGGAGGGAAATACAGTTAGTAATAGCAATTGTGAGAAAAATATTGAAGCAATTTCTCTGATGGGCTGATGATAATGAATGCTATATATCCCAAAGACAGAGCTGATGGTGCCTGGATATAGAGTGAAGTTATTTTTTTTCACTTAATTTTTTCTTGAGGTTTCTCTTGCTTTGTGAAACCAAGATAAAGTCTAACAGAATGCCTTCTGTGGGGGGAAAGGGAAGCAAGAATGGGAGAAAAATTGTAAAACTCAAAATAAATAAAATATTTGTTAAAAAAAAAGGCAAATATAATATAATAAAAATGACAATTCTACCAAAACTAAACTATCTGTTTAGTGCCCTACCAATCAAAATTCCAAAAAATTACTTTAACAAGTTAGAAAAAATTGTAAATAAATTCATATGGAGAAACAAAAACTCAAGAATTGTCAAGACCTTAATGAAAAAAAGTGCAAAAGAAAGTGGCTTATCCCTACCTGATCTAAAATTATATTATAAAGCATCAGTCATCAAAACTGTTTGGTATTAGATAAGAAATAGAGTGGTAGACCAACCAGTGGAATAGACTAGGTGTAAAAGCAGGAGATGATTATAGTAATCTGCTATTTGATAAACCCAAAGAGTCCAGCCATTGGGATGAAAACTCCCTCTTTGATAAAAATTGCTGGGATGATTGGAAGTTAGTATGGAAGAAACTTAGATTAGACCAACACCTCACACCCTTTACCAAGATAAGATCCAAATGGTTACAGCACATAGACATAAAAAAAACTATAAGCAAATTAGAAGATCAGGGACTAGTCTACCTGTCAGATCTTTGGAAAGGGGAACAGTTTATGACTAAGGAAGAGTTGGAGAACATCACCAAAAACCAATTAGATGATTTGGATTACATTAAATTAAAAAGCTGTTGCACATATAAAACCAATGTAACCAAGATCAAAAGAAATGTAGTAAATTTGGAAACAATCTTTACAACTAATGATACTGACAAAAGACTCATTTCTAAAATATACAGAGAACTGAGTCATATTTTTAAAACAAAAAGCCATTCCCAATTGACAAATGGTCAAATGATATGCAAAGGCAATTTACAGAAGAGGAGATCAAAGTAATCCATACCCATATGAAAAAAATGCTCTAAATCATTAATTATTAGAGAAATGCAAATTAAAGCTTCTCTGAGGTACCACCTCACACCTCTCAGATTGGCCAGTATGACCAGGAAAGATAATGATCATTGTTGGAAGGGATGTGGGAAATCTGGGACACTATTACACTGTTGGTGGAGTTGTGAACTCATCCAACCCTTCTGGAGAGCTATTTGGAACTATGCCCAAAGGGCAACAAAAATGTGCATACCCTTTGACCCAGCAATACCACTACTGGGTCGATACCCTGAAGAGATGAGGAAAAAGGGTAAAAACATTACTTGTACAAAAATATTTATAGCAGCCCTGTTTGTGGTGGCAAAGAATTGGAAATCCAGTAAATGTCCTTCAATTGGGGAATGGCTTAGCAAAGTGTGGTATATGTATGTCATGCAACACTATTGTTCTATTAGAAACCAGGAGGGATGGGATTTCAGGGAAACCTGGAGGGATTTGCATGAACTGATGCTGAGTGAGATGAGCAGAACAAGAAAAACACTGTACACCCTAACAGCAACATGGAAGTGATGTTCAACCTTGAAGGACTTGCTCATTCCATCAGTGCAACAATCGGGAACAATTTTGGTCTGTCTGCAAAGAAGAGTACCATTTGTATCCAGATAAGGAGCTGTGGAGTTTGAACAAAGTGCAAGGGCTATTACCTTTAATTTAGAAAAAAAAACCAGATAACTTACTGTCTGATCTTGTTACCTCTTAGACTTCTCTTCTCTTTAAGGATATGATTTCTCTCTCATCACACCCAATTTGGATCAAGGTACAACATGGAAACAAAGTAAAGACTGACAGAGTGCTTTCTGTGGGGGGGGAAGCAAGATTGGGGGAAAATTGCAAAACTCAAACAATATCTTTAATAAAAATAAATTTAAAAAAATAAAAAAATAAAAAAGGCAAGTATATAACCATGAAAAACATTGGTTCCATGTTATACATTGATCTCAGTTGAATATGATGACAGAGAAATCATATCCTTAAGGAAGAAACATAAAATATGAGGTAGTAAAATTACTTAATAATATAATGAGGTTTGTTCTAATTTGACGATAATAATCTTTGGTCTTTTTTCAAAGTCCATAATTCTTTCTCTGGATTTAGTTGGTATTCTCCATTGCAGATAGCCCAAAATTGTCCCTGGTTGTTGCACTGAAGGGATGAACAGGTCCATCAAGGTTGATCATCACCTTCATGTTGCTGTTAGCGTGTGCAATGTTTTTATGGTTCTGCTCATCTCGCTCACCTTCAGTTCATGCAAATCCTTCCAGGCTTTGCTGAATTCCCATCCCTCCTGGTGTCTAATAGAACAATAGTGTTGCATGACATACACATACCACAATTTGTTAAGTCATTCCCCAATTGAAGAACATTCAGTTAATTTCCAATTTTTTTGCCACCAATTTTTTGCTGCTACAAATATTTTTTTACAAGTGATTTTTTTACCCTTTTTTCATAATTTCTTCAGGGTATAGACCCAGTAGTGGTATTGCTGGATCAAACAGTATGCACATTTTTGATGCATGGCTATATATTTTCAACCTACACCAAGAAACTTGCTTTCTCAATGAGGGGGAGTGGGGTGGGAAGAATGGAGAGAATTTGGAACTCAAGGTTTTGGAAGTAGATGTTGAAACTTGGTTTTACATATAACTGGGGGGAAATTTAAAAATAAAATAAATAAATAAATATTTGTAGTTGAATATAAAGTGTATAGGTGCAATTAATCAGAAAAAATAGCTTTTCATATTTAGATCTAACCCTGTCATTTTAAGAATGATGGAAATGAGGCATGGAAGCTTGTCCAGAATTACATAGGTAATAAACTACCAAGGTTGGTATTCAAGAACTCCAAGTCTAGTTCTCTAGTTATTAAACCATTATGTTTCATCAGTTCAAGCAGCTATGCAAAGGAAAGAAATTATTATTTCCCATAATTGAGAAGTAGGAGTAAAGCATACAAAATGGAGGAAGGAATTAGGGCGGGGTTAGATATCAGATCAACTTTGTTCTTACCTGATTTAGACAACTGAGAGTTGAAACAGATTTGCAGGTTTGTGTAGAAATATATTGAATTCATTAGGAAGATAAGAAATGGTTATGGGACTACAGAGTTAGGAAGGAAATAGCCATAAGCAAAATAAACTTTCTTGATTCTTATTTCACTGAATTTGCCTCAGAGAGGGAGTAACATCTACACTCAGTTGGGTTTAGAAATTAGCTTACCTTACAGGGAATTAGCAAAGGAAAGGAGGAAAAGAAAGGTGGAACTGATGAGGGAAGAAAGGTGTTAAAAAATAAAAAGAAGAAAGAAGAAAGAAAAGAGAGGGAACCAAGAGAAAGAGGAAAAATTGAAGGAGGCTATGTTCAGAAGATTGATTGGTGAGGAGGGATAGGGTGAGAGAAGAAAGACTAGTATAAACAGATGGAAAATAGGAGATGGAGCGTAACAGAAAGTTAATAATTTTATCTGAAAATGTTAATGAGTCTAATTCTCCTATAAAAGGAAGTAGATAGCACAATGAATTAAAAATCAGAATCCTACAATATCTTGTTTACGAAACGCATCTGAAAAAGGGAGATATGCATACAGTAAAAGTAAAAGGCTGAAGGAAATATATTAGACTTCAAATGAAGTAAAAAACAAACAAACAGAGGTAATAATCCTCCTCTCAGACAAAGAAATTGCAAAAATAGGTCTCATTAAAAGGGATAAGAAAAGGAAAGATATCTTCCTAAAAAGGTACCATAGACAATGAAGTAATGTCAATGGAATATATATATATATATATATATATATATATATATATATATATACAGCAAAACTAAACTAATAGCAGGCCTCAACTTTCCACTCTCAAAATTAGATAAATCTAACTGCAAAGTAAACAAGAAGGAAATTAAGGATGTGAATAGAATGTTAGGAAAATTACTTATATTTGACCTCTGGAGATAATTGAACGGCCAGAAGAAAGAATGTACTTTTTTTCTCATAGGTACATGGCAACTACAAAAAAAAATGATGATTTATTAGTGCATAAATGCCTCACAATCAAATATAAAAGGAAGAAATTATAAATACATAATTTTAAACTGTCATACAATAAAAATCACATGTAATAAAGGACCATAAAAAGATAAAAAATTAATTAGAAACTAAAGAGCATAATTTTAAAGTTTGAGTTGATCAAACTCATAGAAATCATAGAAATAGTTAATAATTTCATCTAAAGTAATGATAGTAATGAACTATCATGCCAAAAATTGTGGGATACAGTAAAAGTAATTATTAGGGAAATTTTATATCACTAAATAAGTGTATGAATAAAAAAAGAGAAAGAGAAGATCAATGAATTGGACGCAAAACAAAAAAAAAAAGCTTGACAAAGAACAAATTAAAAGTCCCCAATTAAATACTGTTAGAAATTTTGAAAGTAAAGGATTATAAAAATCAAGTTAGAAAACTATTGAACTAATGAAACTAAGAGCTAATTTTTAAGAAAAAAAGAATATACAAAATTTTGATTAATTTGTTGTAAAAAAGAAAAAAGCAAATTTCCAATATCAAAAATAAAATTGTTCAATTCACCACCAAGAAGGAGGAACTTAAAATCAATTTGGAATTATATTCCTCAAATGTAGGCTAATTAATCTGGTAATCTAAATTAAATGAATAAATATTTTAAAAATATAAATTATCCAGGTTAACAGAAGAGGAAATTAAGCACAACACCATTTCAGAAAAAGAAATTGAACAAGCCATCAATGAACTGTTGAAGGAAAAAATTTCCAAAATCAGATTAATTCACAAGTGAATTCTTCCAAACATTTAAAGAAAAATTAATTCCAATTCTTTATAAACTAAATGAATAAAATTGGTGAAGTTCTATCAAATTCCATGTATTACACCAACTTGGTGCTGATACCTAAACCAGAAAGACTCAAAACAGAGAACAAAAAGTACAGAACAATTTCCCAAATGAATATTGATGCAAAAATATTTAAAATATATTGCAAAGTGATTACAACTAGTTATCACTAGGATAATATACTATGAACAATTAAGAATTATACCAGTAATGCAGAGTTGATTACGTATTGGGGGGGAAATGGTATAATTGACTATATCTATGATAAAATGAACAGAAATCATATGATTATATGATATTTAAAATCTTTTCATAAAATAGAGCATGCATTCCTATTAAAATCACTATATAGCATAAGAATAAGTGGAGTGTTACTTAAAATGATAAGCAGTATCCATCTAAAACTACAAAAATATGATATGGGAAAAATATGAAATGGGAATAAATTAGAAGATGTCATTAAGATCAGGGATGGAACACGATTACCACAATTGAAGGAATTTGGCAATGAGGAAACAAACCTCACTCTGCAAATGATATGATGGTATACTTATAGAACCTTAGAAAATCAACTAAAAAGCTACTTGAGACATTCAGTAACTTTAAAAAAGTTGCAGATTATAAAATCAACTCACAATAATCATCAGTTGTATTGCAAACAAAGCACAGCAGCAAAAGATAGAACAATTACATTTTAAAGTAATGGTAGAAAACATAAAATCTTTGGGAGTCTACTTGTCAAGACAAACTGAGAAACTATATGAAAATAATTATAAATTTTGTCCACACAAATAAAATCATATATAAATAAATGGACAAATGTCTATTTCTTATGAGTATGCTGAACAAATATAATAAAAATTCTAATTCTACCTAAATTGAATTGCTTATTTAGTGTCATATCAATTAAACTACCAAATATTACTTTATTGGACTAGATAAGATTGTAATTTTATTGCAAATTGTAAATTCATAGGGAGGATCAAGATGTCAAGATGATTAACATGGAAATATGTTAACATGGTTGTACATGTATAATCAAAATTATAATATTCTGTGGCCAGTAGAGAGGGGAGTGAATGGAAAGAAGGAAAAAATGTGGAACTCAAAATCTTACCAAAAATGACATTTGAAAACTAGATGTAGTTGAAAAAATAAATACATAAATTTATTTTCAAAAGATAAAGAATAATGGAAATGTGATCCAATGACTGACAAAAGAGAAAAAATATTTTTCATTGTTTTAAAACAAAAAAAAGGAAATGGATAAAAAAGCAGAAGGGGAAGAAGGCAAAAAAAAGAAAGGGAAAAGAAGAGAGAAAGGAGAGCTGAAAGAAGGGAGGAGAG
Organism: Macrotis lagotis; assembly: GCF_037893015.1. Taxonomy (NCBI): domain Eukaryota; kingdom Metazoa; phylum Chordata; class Mammalia; order Peramelemorphia; family Peramelidae; genus Macrotis; species Macrotis lagotis. The sequence goes on along the minus strand of NC_133666.1, from coordinate 230,471,503 downwards.
TAAAGGAAAAGAAAGAGAGGGAGGGAGGTAATTGAAGTAGAAGGTGAAACTGGCTTCCATATTGTATTATACTATGATGGAAATCCATGATCTTACTCCCTCCCTAATCTTTGACTCGTGTCATCAAAATAAAATTGCCATTTTTGATATTGTAATGATCCTTTTTTAAAAAAACACAATAGTGAATAATGAAAAAAGGAAATTGTAAACAAATTCTCATGGGTAAGTTCTCCCACCCCACCTTAGATTCTCAAAGCATAGTTTCAGGGTAGGGGTGTCTGGAGTATGACCAAGTACTTTTGAAGTGCAGATATATTTTTTCCAACCTGTTCTAATTCTACTGTTTAGTCTAGCATCACATACTCACAGCAGACATATAAAATTGTCTTGGAATAACTGCTTACATGTCATATTCATGTATAAAATTTGTATATCACAATCAAAAAATAAAATTGACTTGGAATCTGCCACTTTCACATATTTAAAACTATCTTGTTGATGTGACTTGCATTAGTCCAGATTGCTGATAACAATCACCTATTGTCTACTAATTAAGTACTTTTCAGTCTCTTATTAATTATGTTTCAAAGTCATAGCAAACCAAATCAAAATAAGGAAGCATCCTTCACAGGATTCTGATCTGGTATCTGCTTTGCTGATTACTTGCATATTTAATGCACAGACATCTCTCAGCCTTCATACACTGAAAATTTCCAGTCCTATTGAAAACACTGGCAGTAGGGCATCTTCTTTGTAATTAGTAAGTTAAATTACATTTTTACCTCTGGGGTAAACAGACTTTAATGAATGAGGATAGTTAAAAGAGAAGACAACAAAAATTTCAGTAGCCATTTCATGTTTAGATGAATGTGAAATTGTATTCTTTGGAGCTTTAGGCATCTTTTTATAAAAAATATTTTAATAGCATAAAATAACAAGAGCATAAATAACTAGTTAGAAATGGTGTTCTGTAATGTGGATCCCTGGAAAGAGAAAAAACATCAAGGTTTAATGCCTATAAAAAATTAAGATTTTCAAAATAAAGTTACATAAAAATTAGAGCACCAAGAATTTGAAAAAGGAAAGTCTATTTCTGTCTTTTTGTTTGTTTTGAGTTTTGTTTTGTTTTGCTTTTTTTGTAGAAAATATTTGAAAAAGACATTTCTCTAGAGAACAGTTGGTAAGCAAATCTATCAAAACTATTTAGCTGAATGTGCACAGTAATGTCATGATTTAGAAAAACAAAAGATAATTATATTTGCTTTCAATATACTCATAAAGGATCTAAATCTAATTGTTATCTTCCTCATATGGCACAGGATGGAGAGTAGCTACTGATAGACAAGTGTGTATAACCAATTCATATTCCCTGGGAGAAAATAGGTGATTCAACTAAACTTTATCGAATTTATATATAAAATAAGTACGGGCTTCAATCACATTTCAACTTTTCCTACTAATGGTGAAGTGCAGAGATTAGCAGAATCAAAGTGAGAAGGTATTTTGAACTCAGATTTGAATATGACTATGTCTGGTATTCAATGAACTGTCTTTAAACAAAAAAATAAAGACACTTTGAAGAACTAACTGTGAAAAGAAGCTGTCAAATTTCATAATACTTTTGCTTAATTTATACCTCACCATTTTTTGTTCTGTTGTGGAATTTCAGGGAAAGACCTGTGTTATTCATCATCAAGAAGAAAATTCAGCTGATTGACTGAAAGACAGCATGGTTAAGTAGAAAGTATATTGAAATTAAAGGCAGTAAATCTGAGGGGTGCAAATGTAATTATACCTATCTTATGGATGAAGAAATTGAGAATGAACTAAGAGGTCATTGGTGTCATTGAGACGAAAATGTGAATATTTTGGCAATAGTGTAACATTTAAAACATAGTATATTCTTCCCTAAATTCATTCATAGACATCTGTATAGTGCAGATTATTTCATTTATACCCTTTACTATGAATATATAACTATTTTTTCATACTGCTGTTTTTATAGTTTTATTCAAGTTACCATGACACTGCACTTCCCTTCCTTTCTTTTTCTTTTCTTTCTAACATGGTATCTAGGCATTCTTTTACTTAAATTTTAAAAACACCATTAAACTGAACAGAGTAATTTTTAACAGTTCTCAAATTTGGATTCACATTCTTGAACCTAGACCCAGACCGTAAATATAACTTCTTTTACCACAGCAAGTCAACAAAAGAAGATCAAATCCCTTTGCTGACAGAATTGACAGAAATATCAAAATAAACAAGTACTGAGAAAAATCATAGACTTTTAGATGTAGAAAGGATGTTCTATTTTTAACAGTACAGAAATTGAGAATTCCAAAAGGTATATAACTTGCCCAAAGTCCTAAACCTCTTTAACTTCTTTGGACAGCAGTTAACTGTAAAATAATTGTATAACTCCTGGTAACATGAGCTGCCATTTATGTACTTTGGGAAGTGGTCAGCTTAGTCAAATAATTAGTTTGATAACTTTTCACTACTGAAAATATGTTATTTTTTTAATTGAGTTATCTTCTTTCTTTTTTTTAAACCAGATTAACAAAAGATTTGTCTATTTTAGTGGCTTTCTCATAAAACCAACTCTTAGGAGATCAATGTTTTCCTTACTTTCCATTTTATTAATCTCTCCCTTGATTTTCAGAATTCTAATCTGTTATTTAATTGCAGATCATTAATTTGTTCTTTTTCTAGCTCTTTTAGTTGCATACTCAATTCATTGATTTCCTCTTTCTCTATTTTATTCATATAGACATTTAGAGATATAAAGTTCCACCTCAAAACTTCCTTGGCTTCATCCCAGAAATTTTGTTAAGATTTCTCTTTAGTATGATCTTCTTGGATATAATTATTGATTATTTATATTATTTACTGTTTGATACACCCATAATTTAAAATTAAGTTATTTAGTTTCATATTCATTTTTGGTTTATCTTTCCATGACCCCTTATTAAATGAAATTATATTACATGAAATTAAAGGCAATAGCATCATAGTCTTAGAAGGATGTATTTATTATTTCTGCCTTTCTGTATTTGATTATAAGGTTTTTGTGCCCTAGTACATGGTCAGTTTTAATATAGGTACCATGTACTGCTAAGAAAATGCATATTCTTTTCTTCCCCCCTTATGTTTTCTCCAGAGATCTATCATAACTAAGTTTTCTAAGATTTCTTTCACTAAAACTTCCTTCCTTGCTTAACTTCCTTCTTCTTTATTTTGTGGTTAGATTGAGCTAGTTCTGAGAGAGGGAGATTGAGGTTTCCTCATTATTAAAGTTTTGCTGGCTGTGGTTCCTTTTAATTCACTAAGCTTTTCCTCTAGGAATCTGGATGCTATACTACTAGGTGCACCCATGTTTAGTAATAATACTAGCTTCACTATTATTGGTGCCTTTTAAGAATATGTAGTTTCCTTCTTTTCCCTTTTAATAAGACTGATTTTTGATGAGAATTGCTATTCCTAATTTTTTTACTTCATCTGAGGCATAAGATATTTTGTTCCAATCTTTTACCTTTGTCTTGTATGTATCTCTGTGTTTCAAATATGTTTCTTGTAAACAACATATTGTGGGATTCTGGTTTTTAATCCATTCTGCTGTCCTCTTATGTTTTTGGACAGTTCATTCTATTCACATTTACAGTTAAGATTACTAATTGTGCATTTCCCTCCCTGAGATATTTCCCATTTAAACTTTTCTCTTTCCTTTCCTCTTATTCCTCGTCACCAAAATTTTTCTCCCTTTCCCCTTTCCCACTTTTCTTTTAAAATTTAACTTTCAGTTAATTTACACTTATACCTTTGTCTTCCCTTTATCAGACCCTTATTCTTTTATTTTTTCCCTTTCCCCATGCCCCCTTCCCTATAGATTAGGATAGATTTTTAAACCCAAGTGGGAATGTATCTTATTCCCTCTCTAGGTCAAATCTATTGAATACAATTTACTCAGCATTACAGCATACGAGTTTTTACAGATATTACCATAAGAAAAATGCCAAAAATACAGAATATAAGTGAATTTGTAGTATGCATGTGTTTCGCTTTTAAAATGGGCCCCCTAAAGGTAAGAAATGCAGTACAATGTGACATTGGTTAATTACAAGCCTGATTCTGCTAGTTAATAGAAAATAAACTGACCTTCAGGCACATTCTTTAGATGGATAAATTAATGTAGTTTGTAATTTTGAATATTAGAGAGTTTTTAATCCCCCTCCAGATAACTATTATTGACCTTAGCATAATTACAGGGTTTGAAATGAAACCTTTGAATTTAATTGTCTTCTGAATTTATTGTATTTTTGGCAAATTTTGACAGAAAACTTAGGCTGCTCAGTTAGTAGCAACGTTTGTGTCTCTGTCTTGTTCACAAACTTAAAGAGAAACGAGTAAAGTTCCAAATATATCTCTCTCTCTCGCTCTCTCTCTCTCTCTCTCTCTCTCTCTCTCTCTCACACACACACACACACACACACAGACACACACACACACAAACATACACAGACACAGACACAGACACACCCCAGCAGCACTGTACTTGAAATCAGAAAGATTTTTTTTTCATGAGTTCAAATCTAGTTTCAGAAACAAAATAGCAATATCACTCTTGGTAAATCACTTAACCTTGTTTGCCTCAGTTTCTCAATCTGTAAAATGACAAAGAGAAGAAAATGGCAAACTATACTAATATCTTTGTAAAGAAAACTCTAAAGTGGAGTCATGGAGAGTCTGATAGAACCTAAATATTTAAACAATAACAAATATGTGTGTATGAGAAAAAATAGATATATAGATGAAAACTTCATATGGCATTGTGAAATCCCTTGTACTTCAGTACTTGGTAGTCATTTCAAAGTGGGCACTTATTTTAACTCATTGACTTTTTTTTAGGTTTTTGCAAGGCAATGGGGTTAAGTGGCTTGCCCAAGGCCACACAGCTAGGTAATTATTAAGTGTCTGAGGCCAGATTTGAACTCGGGTACTACTGACACCAGAGCCGTTGCTCTATCCACTGCACCACCTACCACCCCCATTACATTCAATTCTGAAAAAAAAAATTATTTCCTTTTGTCTCAGTGCTGAATATTTTGTGTCAAATTTGGACCAAAATTCAAATTTCACAAGGAATCAATTATACTTGCAGTTCATTATAGTTTCTTACTAATTACTTTATAAGTAATAAATAAAACTTGCAGAAAATAATGAGTTTTTCAACATAACATGCTCCTGCACCAAAAAAAGTTAAAGTATCTGAGTATTGTTCATTTATGCTTTCCTATTTTGTATGATTTCTATTCAAGTCTTTCCATAAATGCTTAGCAGGTAGCCATGGGATCACTGAATCATAAATCTTGAACTGTAATAAACCTTAAGTTCATTCTTTATATGAGGGTCTTTCTATTCGATGTCTTCATAATTAAAATACCAATTAGAATAACATGTTAAACAATACTAGCTTAATTATTCCTCATAGCAGTCTTATAACATCATGTTCTTCCCATTTTATAGATGTAGAAGCTGAGATTGGAAAAAAGTCAAATGACTTGCCTAGAATCACACCACTAGGTATGGCTAAAACAGAAATGTAGAAAATCCCTCAGATGTCTTTCTTTTATAATCTGTCTTTTTCATATTCTTACCATACAACATATACACTCTTGAGATAATCTTTTCTACCTAGTTCTAAAAGTCCATTCATCTCCTAATAATAATTCATTCAGATATTGTGTTTATTTCTGGATGCCACATAGGAATTCATCACTAAAATAGTCATAGTACATAGAAAAACTCTCAATACTTTTCCTATGATGCTTGGACATATCCCCTGGGAGAAATCAAGAATTTGAGCAATGTTATTTTCATGATGAAGCACTTACCATGGCTGAATTCAGAGCATATGCTTCATAAAGCAAGAATTTTGATTGGTTCATGAATCTTCCAAAAGGCAAGAGATTTGCTTGGTTGTTTGTTTTTTAGTCAGGATGTAAAATCTTTGTTACAAGAGAGTGGATAGATAAAATGTGTACTGCTTCCCAAATCCTGGTAATCTCACAGATCAAAATGCAAATAAATATCTGTCCTAAGTGAAGTTCTAAAAGTTCTTCATGATGGGAGTAAAAAGGGAGAAAAAGAGTGAATTGGAAACCCAAACTGTTTTGAGAAGTTACAGTTCTCTTCTGCCAATTTCTACAATGTTTTATAATACCAGCACAATGTAGTTTCTTAAAAGAATCATCTCAATGATTTTATTATGCAAAAAAAAAATCTCTTCAAATTGGGCAATTTTGATTTCCATCACAATAGTAAATACTTTCCTCTGCCTTTCTGGATGTTTTTAACGCAAGGATGTTTGAACATGTTATTTCTTTTTCAGGCTATCTGAAATTATTTTGATTATGGAGCCCTATTTGAAAAAAATCATAATAAAGAATCAAAAAGCACAATGTATTCTCATATTTTCTACATGTTTTAGACAATGGCAAAAATAATAAACATGTGGCCAGTAGTTAACTATCACTTTTGAAAAATTGCTTGTTTTTTGTTGGTACCTGCATTGAATATTCTCTGTTTTTTGTATAGATGAATCACATAAAGAATTTATACAGGGGCTGCTAGGTGGTGCAGTGGATAAAGCACTGACCTTGGAGTCAGGAGTACCTGGGTTCAAATCTGGTCTCAGACACTTAATAATTACCTAGCCTTGTGGCCCTGGGCAAGCCACTTAATCCCATTGCCTTGCAAAAAGCTAAAAAAGCAACAAACAAAAAAATAGACTTTATACAAAAGGGAGAATAAGCACACAGTTTAATAGCTGACATTTTCTGTCACCTTTTTAAAAAAATAATAATAAATCTTCCAGGAGTCAAGATGGCAGACTAAGTAGTAGATCACTGAAACTTTCTTGTATTCACCTCCAAACAGTCATAAAATAGTGCCCCACAACAAATCCTGGAGTAGAAGAAACAGCAGGGGAGGGGAGGGAACAGAAGAGGAGAGTCCAGAATTGAAAGCATTCCAGGAAACCAGTAGGAGACTCTGAATCACAATATGGTGAATCAAGGAAATGCCAACATCAGGATCTTCTATTTGCTTTAGCATTATCAGGGGAACCCTCAGACTGTACAGTTTCCCAAAACCTCCACTTGCTTTAGCAAAACCCCTGGCAAACAGTCCTCCTCTCCTGTGGTCAAATCATGACATACCCCAGCACAGCACTGGATTCAGGCATCCTCCAACAATCATATTATCACATATTTAAGTGAAAACCCAGGGAAATATGGAATCATTTCACTGGACTTCAGAACACAACTAGACACCACCATAGGATTCCAGCTCAGTACAAAGTAAACTGACAGAGAAATTCAAAAGAGTAAAAAATGGAAGAAAATATTAAATGCCTCATGAGAAAAGTGACTGACGTGGAAAATAGGAGACACAGTTTCAGAATAGTTGGAATTCAGAATCTCAGAATCAAAAGGAAAAATGCCCTGATATTCTGAAAGCAAAGGACAAAATGGAAATTGAAAGAATCCACCAATCACCTTAGAAAGAGATGCCACAATAAAGACTCCAAAGAATATTAAAGAAAAATTTCATAAATAAAAAGTCAAGGAATAAGTACAAGTGGTCAAATTTACATGGTTTGATGTTGAGTGAAGTGTATAGAACCAGTAGAACATTATAGACATTAAGAACAACATTGAGTTTTGATCAGCTGTGATGCACTTGATCTTCTCAGCAGTATGGTGAGGGAAGACATTTCTAAAAGACTTGTGATACCATCCACATCCAGAGAAGAACTGTGGAATCTGAATGCAAAGCAAAGAGTGCTAATTTCCCTTTTTTCCTGTTTCTTTTTTTTTTTCATTTTTTTAAAATTTCTTTTGTGCATTTCCTCTTGTTCAGATTCTTCTTTCACAACATGACTAATATGGAAAGAAGTTTAACATGATTGTGAATGAATAACCTGTATCATTTTCATAAAATGAAGATTGAAAGCTATCTTTCAGTCCGACTCCAATTTCTCCACCACTGGGGGCTCGGGTCTTCTCTGGGGAGCCCAGCCCATATCCCAGAGCTCCCTCCCAGGGCAGGGGGCCCCCAGGGAGCCAGGAGACTGGGAGACAGGCGGGGAGGTGGCAATAAGAGCATCAGCCCAAGAAATTTCTCAAGAAAAGGGGAGAACCCGGGAGAGAGAAGGGGCTGACCAGGGAGGGGGCTCTGGGTGGAGGGGCCCCCCCAGATATGGACCGCCCCCTCTAGGCAGGGGGCGAGGAGGCCTGGGGCTAGTAAGTGCAGAGCCAGGGGGACCTGTGGAACCTCCCAGTGGTGGAGAACCTGGAGGGGGTGCTGGGGGGCTCCCAGGAGGATGGGGAAAGCTGGACATCAGGGACATCCTGCAGCAGATCATGACCATCACCGACCAAAGCCTGGATGAGGTCCAGGCCAAGAAACATGACCTAAATTGCCACCGAATGAAACCTACTCTTTTCAGTTTCCTATGTGAGATCAAAGAGAAGACTGGCCTCAGTATCCGAAGCTCACAGGAAGAAGAGCCTGCGGACCCCTAGCAGATGTGTTTGGACAACATACTTCTGGCAGAAGGGGTGGCAGGACCGGAAAAGGGAGGAGGGTCTGCAGCTGCTGCTGCAGCAGCCACAGCCTCTGGGGGTGGAGTGTCTCCTGATAACTCCATTGAGCACTCCAACTATTGAAGTAAACTGGCCCAGATCGGTCATATCTACCATTCTGAGCTGGAGAAGTATGAACAGGCGTGTAATGAGTTCACTACCCATGTGATGAACCTGCTTCGAGAGCAGAGTCGTACACGGCCTGTAGCTCCCAAGGAGATGGAGCGGTTGGTTGGTATCATCCACCAAAAATTCAGTGCCATTCAGATGCAGCTCAAACAGAGCACATGTGAAGCCGTCATGATCCTGCACTCACGTTTTCTGGATGCTAGAAGAAAACGCCGTAACTTCAGCAAACAGGCTACTGAGGTCTTAAATGAGTATTTCTACTCTCACCTGAGTAACCCTTATACCAGTGAAGAGGCCAAGGAAGAGCTCGCCAAGCAGTGTGGGATCATTGTTTCCCAGGTCTCTAACTGTTTGGCAACAAGTGGATCAGATAGAAGAAGAATATTGGGAAGGTCCAGGAAAAAGCAAATATCTTATGCAGTGAAAACTGCTGTGTCTGTCACTCAAGGGGGCCATAGCCGTGCCAGTTCCCCTACACCTCCCTCTTCTGCAGGCTCTGGTGGTTCTTTCAACCTCTCAGGATCTGGAGTTCCTAGGGCTGCCTGGGCTCAATGGAGACTCCTACCCCAGTTCCCAGGTTGAATCGCTCCATCACTCAATGGACCCTGGGGGCTACAGAGATAACCTTGGGGGAGGCCAGATGTACAGCTCCCGGGAAATGAGGGCTAATGGTGGCTGGCAGGAGGCAGTGACCCCCATCTTCAGTGATCTCCCAACAGAGGGACCTGGGAGTGTCCACTCTGATACATCCAACTACAGGGTGGGAAGGATCACCCAAGAGACCCTTCTCTGTTCCCTCCTCATTCCTACCGTCTACCCTGCTTCTTTCCTTCTCTTTATTCTCTCTCTCTCTCTCTCTCTCTCTCTCTCTCTCTCTCTCTCTCACCCTCTGACATGACATATTCCTCTTGCCCTCCCCACCCCACCCCACCCTACTTGTACACTCTAGAATTGGGCAGAGACGCCACCCCTGTCTAGTAACGCCAAAAATGGGGACAAAGTATCTGGACAGAGGACACAGGCCATGCCCCCTGTGTATACCCCGCCCCCTGCCCTCTAAGACAGGTCTTATTACCTCATATGCAGCTCATCTTAAACCAACAGTATCACCTGGTGGACAAGAAGTGTCTGACTCAGATATCTACCTCAGAGGGAGTTTCTGCCACTTTAGAAAAATGTTGACTGGGCTTTAGATTTTTGTTTTCTTTTAAAAAAAAAGAAAGAAAAAGAAAAACTTGGGATTCATCTTTTTTTGTTGTTGTTCTTAATAATTTAGGATTTGCTGGTGATGGTGTTAAACGTATTGATTCTTCTTTTTTAGGTTTTTGCAAGGCCAACAGGGTTAAGTGGCTTGCCCAAGGCTACACAGCTAGGTAATTATTAAGTGTCTGAGGTTAGATTTGAACTCAGGTACTCCTGTCTCCAGGGCCGGTGCTTTATCCACTATGCCACCTAGCCGCCCCAAGTGTATTGATTCTTTTGACTTCTTCTTTGCCCATATTAGGGTTAATAGCCAGGAGTGTACTATTAAAGGAGGGATGAGCAAACAAATATATAAGAGGACTCAACCTATCCCACTCCCCAGATGGGTCCATCAAGGAGTTTGGTCAACAGGGTCTTTTAAAGGAGGAATTTATCCTTCTTTCAGATCTTGCTGAGTACTGGGAGCTTTTCAGTTGAATATGCAAATCAGCCTGCTTCACTCTCCCAGATGCTTGGTAATAGGATGACAAAAGGGGATAAATGATCTTCCCATAAATCTTTGCCCAAGAAAGTAATTGGAGAGTGGATTGGCAAGTTGACAATTTAGTGACTTTTAAGAAGGAAAAAAGTAAAATCACCTGTCCCCTCTCCCAGGGACTAACAGGTTAATATTTGTTTTTGCATTTTTCTTTATTTTCACTATTTCTTAGAATGGGAGGGTTGGGGGACTCATTGCCAAATATATTAAATAGAGGGTAAACTTGTCTCTCTCTCAGTTTCCCCAGAAATGAAGTTTCGGTTTTTATCCCAAAATGAGGGGTTTAGGTGAGGAGGAAGGGCAACAGGGACCAAGTGTGAGAAGAAGGAATCTTAGAAATGTCCCATAGCCCTCTCCCTCTCCCATCCTGGCTCTCTCAAACATCCTCAGGATTTGTTGTGTGTGTTGGGGTCAGAGGACTCCTCCCATAAGAGATAATCTGGGGTGGGGTCAGGGAGCAAAGGGGATTGTTGGAGAGGCAATTATCTCCTCACTTGTAAACTTGTAGTTTCACAGAACAAATGACAGTTTTAAATAAAGAAATTTCTTTTTTCACCTGGGGAAAAAAAAGCTATCTTTCCATGTAGTTTTGAAAAGAATACTATTAAGATTAAAAATAAGAGTACAAGTCAATCCCCAATTGAAATATGGTCAAAGGACATGAACAGGCAGTTTTCAGAAGAAAAGAAAACTATCTATAGGCATATAAATGAGTGCTCCAAACCACTTTTCAGTAGAGAGATGAAAATTTAAAAAAATCTCTGAGAAAATCCTCATATCTATCAAATTGACTAATATGACAAAAAAGCAAAGTGATAAATGTTGGAGAGGTGTTAAAAAAATGAGACACTTAATGCATTGTGGGTGAAGTTGTAAACTGATCATTCATTCTAGAGGTCAGATTGGAACTGTGCCCATAGGGCAGCCAAATTATGAATACCCTTTGATAGAACAATAGTACTACAAGAGAAAAGAGAAAAGGACCTACATGTGTAAAAATATTTACAATACCCCCTTTAATGGTGGCAAAATATTTGAAATTGATGAGATCTCCATCAAATGGGGAATGGATGAACAAGTTGGTTTATGGATGTAATGGGATACTTTTTATTATAAGGAATAATAAAAAGGCAGATTTTAGAAAACCTGTAAAGACTTACAAATTGATGCAAAATGAAATGAGCAGAACCAGGAAAACAAAGTACACATTATCAGAAACATTGTATGATAATTAGCTATGAATGACCCAGATCTTCTCAGCAACAGAATGATCTAAGACAAGGAGAAAGGACTTAAGAAGGAAAACTGCAATTCACTTCCAAACAAATGATGGACTCTAAATGTAAATTGAAGCATATTTTTACAAGTACCTTATTCTTTCTCTTTATTATTTTTATTTTGATGTTTCTTGTACAGCTGAGATAATATTGAAATATATGTTACACGATAGAAAATGTATAATCTGTAATTCAATTCAATATTAAACTACGTATCATTTATAGAATAGAGAAGGGGAAAGCAGAAAGGGTGAAAAAATTCTAACTCAATATCTTGTAAAAATGAATGCAAAATGTCTCTCCACTCCAACAGAATTTTTAGCACTTCTTCATATGGCTATGGGTAGCTTTGATTTCTTCAAATGAAATTCTCTCTTCAAATGCTTTGAATTTTATCAGTTGGAGGACAGTTTAAATTTTTATAACTTTGATTCAGTTATCTATTTGAGATATGAGGTTTTTATCAGAGACACACATACTGTAAGGATTGTTTCTCAGCTTTCTGCTTTCATTCTAATCTTGGGTGTGATGGCTTTGTTTGCACAAAAGCTTTTTAATTGAATGTCATCAAAATTATCTTTTGTATTTACATCTTGTAGTGAATTCTTCAATTGTTAGAAAATGGTCCAAATGCCTAGAAATTTCCCATGGTATAATAGTCAAAGTTTGATCACATAAAGAATTCAATTTAATATCTCTATATTAAAGAAATGATCCAGGAGTTCCAGATTGACAATAAAAGTAGTTTAATAATCTGAGTGTAATAATCACTCTGGGTCAGCCCTAGGGAGACTGCAAGATGACAGTCATGGATCCCAGCAAAGACTACTCCAAAATTCCTATGGTAATTATAGAATACAGACAAAGAAAAGATAATTTGGCTGCAAAGTATGAATTGACTAATAATTTAGGCTTTCTTCAATTTAGCTCTCAGGTGCTTAAACCTCCATCCCAGTGCTACATTAGATTTCCTTACAGTAAAATCCTGTGTTCACAAAGACTTACACAGGTCCTGCTCTGGTCAAGTATACTCTTTTGGCATATGTTACTCTTGGTTTATGGTATTCATTGAGAAAAAAATAGCTTGTTAATGTTATGGGTTTTGCTGATATAAAATTTTGCTGGCAACTCCCATCATGAATTTTACTACTAGAGACTTTTTTTTAGGTTTTTGCAAGGCATGAGGTTAAGTGGCTTACCCAAAGCCACATAGCTAGATAATTATTGTGTGTGAGGCTGGATTTGAACTCAGTTAGTCATGAGTTCAGGTCCAGTGTTCTGTCCACTGCACCACCTAGCTGCTCCTACTAGAGACTTTTGCTAGGAAACCCATATCATAAATTTCATTGCTTAAAGGGGCACACATTTTTATGACTTTTACATGAATCCATATCCCAAGTTTTCAACCAACTGGGACTCCAACTCTGCTTCTTAAAAAATAATAAAAGAATCAAAGTTTATGAAGTAAAATTACTTTGCTTTTCAAATGTTAACTGAAATAGTCTTTGCTTAAATTGAATGACTTTTTAAAAAATTGATCATAGAATGTGCATATTTGACTGAATGTATAATCTGGAATTCAATGACTAGTTAAAATGCTATCATCAAGAAAGTAAGAAAGAAAATTAACTTAAACAAAAATGTTATATTGACTATTCACCGATGTTAGATTTTTTCCACTTGCAAATGTGCCTATTATATAACCGACTTTAAAGCTGTTGTTATAAATTTAAATCATAAATCAACCGTAACATAAAGCACTATAGTAAAGAAAAACAAATCTCTGTGAGGAGTAAGAGCAGCCTCATTGCTGGAGAGTTGGGCAACAAAACTTTCTTTTTTGTTTTTTTATATGTTTTGGTTCTTTCTTTCTTTTATTTGTTTTAATTTACTATTTTATTTTTCCCCAGTTACATGTAAAAACAATTTTTAGCATTCATTTTAATATTATATCTTGTGTCTTCCAAATTCTTTCCCTTTCTCCTTCCCCATTCCCACCTTCATTGAGAAGGTTAGCAATTAGATATATGTTATATATACTTATTCATGCAAAACAATTCCATAGTAGCCATGTTGTGAAAGAAAACATATGCCACAAAAACTCCAGAAAAATAATCCAGCAATGGAAGAATCACTGACCAAATTGTGGTATGTGATTAAGAAAAAAATGCTATTCTTCCATAAGAAATGATGGGCAGGATGCACTCAGAAAAACATGAAAGATTTACATGAACTGGTACAAAGTATACAAAGTATTGTGTACAAAGTAACATCACTATTATAAGATAGTCAGCTGTGAACAATAGTTATTCATAGTCATAAAATGCCTCAAGACAATGTTGAAAGATTTATGGTCAAAAATGCTATCCATTCCCAGAGAGAGAACAGATGGTGTTTGAATACAGATTGAAGCATACTTTTATTCCACCCTTCCTCCATCCCTTCCTTCCTTCCTTATTTCCTTCCTTCCTTTCTTCCTTCCTTCCTTCCTTCTTTTCTTTCATTCTTTCTTCTTTCCTTTCATTCTGTACATTTATGGTATCACAGCCTCTGTTCAAAGGAATTTTAAACAATATAATACATGAATATATAATCAATAAATATTTATTAAATAATTATTATGTACCAAGCACTATGTTAACTTCTTGGGATACAAATATGAAAAAGAAATGCATTTCTTACCTGGAGAAGCTTAAATTTTAAAGGAGGACAGGCAACACATAAAAGAAAGTTGAAAACTTGGTTGGGAGTTTGGAGTGGGAGGTACTGAATGGTGTAGAAGTCAAAAAAATTCAAAATGAGTGCCGTAAATATGTACATGAATATATATTGTTTGGCTTCACTGAAAATAGTTTGTTAAGTGCTTCATTTTGCATGCTTTCTCAATAGTTGGACAAAGGGTGGGTACAAGAGAGAAATTTCAAGACAAAAAATAATCAAATAGTCAAATTAAAAAAATTGTTCTGTCTATATAGTTACAATAATAATGTTTAGATTGGACCTGTGATTTCATCAATATAGAAAAATTCAACTGAGAAAAACTCTACCAACGCAAATTAACATTTCTTCCACAACTTAGAGAATTTTCTGGGTCACTGAGATATCGAGTGACCTATCCATAATCACATAGTCAGTGTTTGTCATATTTGGAACTTAAACTCAGATCTTCCTAATTCCAGGCCAACTCTATTTCTATTCCATCATGATAGCTCTATAGATTGTATTCTAAAAAATATAGAAATGTATGATTTTACCTGTCTCCAACATTCAAATTGTAATTATTAGCATTATTTTCAAATAATTTTCATGTCCAGTGTTTTATTTAATCACTACAACTACCCCAGAGACAGCAAGGATAAATATCATTAGCCATTCACCTTTAAGGAATAAGAATCTAATAAATAAAGATGTATGTTATAGTAATATTCATCGAGTCAGAACTAGAGCCCAGGTTTTCAATTGCTAGACTAGTGTTCATTATGCTCACAATCCAGAAAATAAGGAAGGAAAGGAAATAGAGTATATTACTTTGCCTTCCCAGAATTCTCAATGTCAAAGAAGCTTTATATGTTCCCCCATTCCCCCAAACCCCTAACAAAGGATTCAAGGTTAAGGACAGGAGACATAAGCAAGTAATATGACATCAACAGAAACTCAGTTTCCCAAGCTCTAGCTTTCCCAAGAAGATTTCCAATTTAAAGAGAAGCATTTGTCACTGATTATAATTTCCCCTATAGTTTCATGCTGTATAGTTTCATATTCTTCATTTAATAATAACTTGAGTTCATCTCCAAAATGCCTTATCTTGTCTTCTATATGAAGTATATTGGAAAAATAGCAAATAGACTCATGTTTTATTTGACATAGATTTCTGATTAGTTGTATACAGTATATGTGCCTGAGTCTGTGTTTATCTCTCTTATTTTTAGGAGACAATTGGGGTTAAGTGACTTGCCCAAGGCCAGACAGCTAGAGCTAGAATGTGACTGAGATTGGATTTAAGCTCAGGTCCTCCTATCTCCAGAGTCTATGATTTACCCATTGTGCCATCTAGGTGCCTCACTCTCCATCTCACGATTTTTCCTAAGCAAACTTTCCACTTAAACAAACAATAGAAAATAAAATATCAGTTCACATTTATGAATAATGCTTTTACCTTACACAACACTTTCATATACATTATCTCACTTGATGCTACACAATCACCACAATAGGATTGCACTACAAATCCTATTCTTACTCTCATTTTACAGATGAAGAAATTAAATACTCAGAGTATAAGGAATTTTCTCAACCAAATGTAACTAGCACTATATTTATAGGTTGCAGTTTGGCCTAGTTTAGACAGTAATTAACTATA